>NW_028166478.1:0-88288 GCF_964263955.1 Coregonus lavaretus | reverse complement strand
GCACAACAGCGCCACTTCCAACTAAGGATGCTGAAGAAATTTGGCTCGGCCCCTAACACCCTCACAAACTTGGCTTTACACCCCCTGCTATATTGTGGATAAAGTGTTACCTGTCTAACAGAACACAGAGGGTGTTCTTTAATGGAAGCCTCTCCAACAAAATGCAGGTAGAATCAGGAATTCCCCAGGGCAGCTGTCTAGGCCCCTTACTTTCTTCAATTTCTACTAACGACATGCCACTGGCTTTGAGTAAAGCCAGTGTGTCTATGTATGCGGATGACTCAACCCTATACACGTCAGCTACCACAGCGACTGAAATGACAGAAACACTTAACAAAGAGCTGCAGTTAGTTTCAGAATTGCTAGCAAGGAATAAGTTAGTCCTAAATATTTCAAAAACTAAAAGCATTGTATTTGGGACAAATCATTCACTGAACCCTAAACCTCAACTAAATCTTGTAATGAATAATGTGGAAATTGAGCAAGTTGAGGTGACTAAACTGCTTGGAGTAACCCTGGATTGTAAACTGTCATGGTCAAAACATTTTGATACAACAGCAGCTAAGATGGGGAGAAGTCTGTCCATAATAAAGTGCTGCTCTGCCTTCTTAACAACACTATCAACAAGGCAGGTCCTACAGGCCCTAGTTTTGTCACACCTGGACTACTGTTCAGTCGTGCCACAAAGAGGGACTTAGGAAAATTGCAATTGTCTCAGAACAGGGCAGCACGGCTGGCCCTTGGATGGACACAGAGAGCTAACATTAATAGCATGTCAATCTCTCCTGGCTCAAAGTGTATTTATGAGAGGTATTAACATGTTGAATGCACGGAGCTGTCTGTTTGAACTACTGGCACACAGCTTGGACACCCATGCATACCCCACAAGACATGCCACCAGAGGTCTCTTCACAGTCCCCAAGTCCAGAACAGACTATGGGAGGCGCACAGTACTACATAGAGCCATGACTACATGGAACTCTATTCCACATCAGGTAACTGAGGCAAGCAGTAGAATCAGATTTAAAAAAACAGATAAAAATACACCTTATGGAACAGCGGGGACTGTGAGGCAACACAAACATAGACACATGCATACAAACACACGATAACATTCGCACTATTCACACATGTCCACATGGATTTTGTGTTACAGATATGTGGTAGCAGAGTAGAAGCCTGAGGGAACACACTTAATATGTTTTTAAAATGTATAACCGCCTTAATTTTGCTGGACCCCAGGAAGAGTAGCTGCTGCCTTTGCAGCAGCTAATGGGGATCCATAATAAATACAAATACAAATACATGCCTCCAGTCTTGTGATCTGACCCGCTGGGTCATATCTCAATAACCCAGCATCAATAACCCAGCAGTTTTTAAAGAAAACATCTAAACTAAGTGACCCAATGCCTGCAACCCAGAAATTGGGTCATCCAAACAACCCAGCGTTTATTAGAGTGTAGTTCACCAGCTCAATAGAACATCAGCTCAAGACATTAACTCACACAATTTTCCCAGAGCCTACATGACTTTACATTCTTCAGGATTCAACGTTCCATCCTTCTTTCCTCTCTACCTCTCTACCTCCCTCTACCTCTCTCCCCTCTCTACCTCCCTCTCTACCCCCCTCTCTACCTCCCTCTCTCCCCTCTCTACCTCCCTCTACCTCCCTCTCTCCTCTCTCTACCTCCCTCTACCTCCCTCTCTACCCCTCTACCTCCCTCTACCTCCCTCTCTACCTCTCTACCTCCCTCTCCCCTCTCTCCCCCTCACCTCCCTCTACCTCCCTCACCCTCTCTCCCTCCCTCTACCCTCCCTCTCTCCCCTCTCTACCTCCCTCTCTCCCCACTCTACCCCCCTCTCTACCCTCCCACCTCTCCCCTCTACCTCCCACACTCCCCTCACTACCTCCCTCTACCTCCCTCACCCCCTCACCCTCCCACTACCTCCCCTCACACCCTCTACCTCCCTCTCATCCCCTCTACCTCCCTCTCCCCACTCTACCTCCCACTCTTCCCCTCTACCACCCTCTCACCCATCACAACCTCCCTCAACCTCCCTCTCCCCTCTCTCCCACCCTCTACCTCCCTCACTCCCCTCTCCCCTCACTACCTCCCTCAACCTCCCACTCCCCACACTCCCCTCTCTACCTCCCTCTACCTCCCTCACCCCACTCACCCCTCTCTACCACCCACAACCACCCACACCCCTCACACCCCACACACCCCTCACTCCCCACTCACCACCCTCAACCACCCACTCCCCACACTCCCCACACAACCACCCACAACCACCCACACCCCACACACCCCACTCAACCCCCACTACCTCCCTCTCACCCCTCACACCCCACTCAACCACCCACTCAACCCCACTACCACCCCACACTCCCATCACTACCACCCACACCACCCACACCCCACTCACCCCCTCACTACCACCCCCAACCCACCCACACACCCCACTCACCCACCCACTACCACCCACACCCTCTCCCCTCTCAACCTCCCTCTCCCCTCTCTCCCTCCCCTACCCACCCTCACCCCACACCCCCCCTCACCACCCTCTCACCCCTCACACCCTCCCACACCTCCCACACCCCTCACACCTCCCACACCTCCCTCTCCCCTCACCCTCCCTCTACCACCCTCTCCCCTCTCTACCTCCCTCTACCTTCCTCTCTCCCCTCTACCTCCCTCTCTTCCCCTCTACCACCCACTACCTCCCTCTCACCCCTCTCTCCCTCCCACTACCACCCACACCCACACACCCACCCTCTACCTCCCTCACCCCCTCTCCACCCCACCCTCTACCTCCCTCTCCCCCTCTCTACCTCCCTCTCTCCCTCTACCTCCCTCTCTCCCATCTCTACCTCCCTCTACCTTCCTCTCTTCCCCTCTACCCCCCTCTCTCCCCACTCTACCTCCCTCTCCCCTCTCTCCCTCTCTACCTCCCTCTACCTCCCTCTCCCCTCTCTCCCCTCTCTACCTCCCTCTCTTCCCCTCTACCTCCCTCTCTCCCATCTCTACCTCCCTCTACCTCCCTCTCCCCTCTCTCCCCTCTCTACCTCCCTCTACCTCCCTCTCTCCCCTCACTCCCACCCACTACCTCCCTCTCCCCTCTCTCCCTCCCTCTACCTCCCTCACCCCCTCTCCCCTCTCTACCTCCCTCTCTCCCCTCTCACCCTCCCTCTACCTCCCTCTCCCCTCTCTCCCTCCCTCTACCTCCCTCTCCCCTCTCTCCCTCCCTCTACCTCCCTCTCCCCTCTCTCCCTCCCTCTACCTCCCTCTCCCCTCTCTACCTCCCTCTACCTCCCTCTCCCCTCTCTCCCTCCCTCTACCTCCCTCTCCCCTCTCTCCCCTCTCTACCTCCCTCTCTCCCCTCTCACCCTCCCTCTACCTCCCACTCCCCTCTCTCCCCTCTCTACCTCCCTCTACCCTCCCTCTCTCCCCTCTCTCCCTCCCTCTACCTCCCTCTCCCCTCTCACCCCTCTCTACCTCCCTCTACCTCCCTCACTCCCCTCTCTCCCTCCCTCTACCTCCCTCTCCCTCTCTCCTCCCTCTACCTCCCTCTCCCCTCTCTCCCTCCCTCTACCTCCCTCTCCCCTCTCTCCCCTCTCTACCTCCCTCTCTCCCCTCTCTCCCTCCCTCTACCTCCCTCTCCCCTCTCTCCCTCCCTCTACCTCCCTCTCCCCTCTCTCCCTCCCTCTACCTCCCTCTCTCCCCTCTCTACCTCCCTCTCTTCCCCTCTACCTCCCTCTCTCCCATCTCTACCTCCCTCTACCTTCCTCTCTTCCCCTCTACCCCCCTCTCTCCCCTCTCTACCCTCCCTCTCCCCTCTCTCCCCTCTCTACCTCCCTCTACCTCCCTCTCCCCTCTCTCCCCTCTCTACCTCCCTCTCTTCCCCTCTACCTCCCTCTCTCCCATCTCTACCTCCCTCTACCTCCCTCTCCCCTCTCTCCCCTCTCTACCTCCCTCTACCTCCCTCTCTCCCCTCTCTCCCTCCCTCTACCTCCCTCTCCCCTCTCTCCCTCCCTCTACCTCCCTCTCCCCTCTCTCCCCTCTCTACCTCCCTCTCTCCCCTCTCTCCCTCCCTCTACCTCCCTCTCCCCTCTCTCCCTCCCTCTACCTCCCTCTCCCCTCTCTCCCTCCCTCTACCTCCCTCTCCCCTCTCTCCCCTCTCTACCTCCCTCTCTCCCCTCTCTCCCTCCCTCTACCTCCCTCTCCCCTCTCTCCCTCCCTCTACCTCCCTCTCCCCTCTCTCCCTCCTCTACCTCCCTCTCCCCTCTCTCCCTCCCTCTACCTCCCTCTCCCCTCTCTCCCCTCTCTACCTCCCTCTCCCCTCTCTACCTCCCTCTACCCCCTCTCTCCCCTCTCTACCTCCCTCTCCCCTCTCTCCCCTCTCTACCTCCCTCTACCTCCCTCTCCCCTCTCTCCCCTCTCTACCTCCCTCTCTTCCCCTCTACCTCCCTCTCTCCCATCTCTACCTCCCTCTACCTCCCTCTCCCCTCTCTCCCCTCTCTACCTCCCTCTACCTCCCTCTCTCCCCTCTCTCCCTCCCTCTACCTCCCTCTCCCCTCTCTCCCTCCCTCTACCTCCCTCTCCCCTCTCTCCCCTCTCTACCTCCCTCTCTCCCCTCTCTCCCTCCCTCTCTACCTCCCTCTCCCCTCTCTCCCTCCCTCTACCTCCCTCTCCCCTCTCTCCCTCCCTCTACCTCCCTCTCCCCTCTCTCCCCTCTCTACCTCCCTCTCTCCCCTCTCTCCCTCCCTCTACCTCCCTCTCCCCTCTCTCCCTCCCTCTACCTCCCTCTCCCCTCTCTCCCTCCCTCTACCTCCCTCTCCCCTCTCTCCCTCCCTCTACCTCCCTCTCCCCTCTCTCCCCTCTCTACCTCCCTCTCTCCCCTCTCTCCCTCCCTCTACCTCCCTCTCCCCTCTCTCCCTCCCTCTACCTCCCTCTCCCCTCTCTCCCTCCCTCTACCTCCCTCTCCCCTCTCTCCCCTCTCTACCTCCCTCTCTCCCCTCTCTCCCTCCCTCTACCTCCCTCTCCCCTCTCTCCCTCCCTCTACCTCCCTCTCCCCTCTCTCCCTCCCTCTACCTCCCTCTCCCCTCTCTCCCTCCCTCTACCTCCCTCTCCCCTCTCTCCCTCCCTCTACCTCCCTCTCCCCTCTCTCCCTCCCTCTACCTCCCTCTCCCCTCTCTCCCCTCTCTACCTCCCTCTCTTCCCCTCTACCTCCCTCTCTCCCATCTCTACCTCCCTCTACCTTCCTCTCTTCCCCTCTACCTCCCTCTCTTCCCCTCTACCTCCCTCTACCTCCCTCTCTCCCCTCTCTACCTCCATCTCAATGAGTCTCTGTTCTGTCCTCTTTCTCTGATGTGTGTGTGATATGTGGCCCCTGTCTTCTCTGATGTTCTGTGTTCCTGAGCGCCTCACCAGTGTCTTCCACCCTGAGTTGATAATGACATCAACAGTCATGTGAAACCAGCTGACGACAGAGCAGTGTACAGTCACCAGAACACATGCTTAATGTCTCATAACTCCTCCCTCCCACATCTCACTGTTACAGCAACACACACTTCGTACCTCCTCCCTTCCCCTCCCCTCTCTCTTCCTTTCCTGTAAGTGATCCCCTCCTAGCTGGTAACACTAGATGTCTACTAAAATCTGGAATGCCTTGCCAGTCTAGAATCTGGAATGCCTTGCCAGTCTAGAATCTGGAATGCCTTGCCAGTCTAGAATCTGGAATGCTTTACCAGTCTATAATCTGGAATGCTTTACCAGTCTATAATCTGGGATGCCTTGCCAGTCTATAATCTAGAATGCCTTACCCGTCTAGAATCTGGAATGCTTTACCAGTCTATAATCTGGAATGCTTTACCAGTCTATAATCTGGGATGCCTTGCCAGTCTATAATCTAGAATGCTTTACCAGTCTATAATCTAGAATGCCTTACCCGTCTAGAATCTGGAATGCTTTGCCAGTCTAGAATCTGGAATGCTTTACCAGTCTATAATCTGGGATGCCTTGCCAGTCCAGAATCTGGAATGCTTTACCTGTCAAGAATCGGGAATGCCTAACCAGTCTAGAATCTGGAGTGCTTTACCAGTCTAGAATCTGGAATGCCTTGCCAGTCTAGAATCTAGAATGCTTTACCAGTCTATAATCTGGGATGCCTTGCCAGTCTAGAATCTGGAATGCCTTGCCAGTCTAGAATCTGGAATGCTTTACCAGTCTAGAATCTGGAATGCCTTGCCAGTCTAGAATCTGGAATACCTTACCAGTCTAGGATCTGGAATGCCTTACCAGTCTAGAATCTGGAATGCCTTACCAGTCTAGAATCTGGAATGCCTTACCAGTCTAGAATCTGGAATGTCTTACCAGTCTAGAATCTGGAATGTTTTACCAGTCTAGAATCTGGAATGCCTTGCCAGTCTAGGATCTGTTTCCTGTCTCTCCTCATGTGTAAGAGATCAGCTAGCTAGCTGCAGTACTTACCCTGACTAATGTTAGCTGTTGTCCTGTTTCCTGTTTCTCCTCATGTGTAAGAGACCAGCTAGCTAGCTAGCTGCAGTACTTACCCTGACTAATGTTAGCTGTTGTCCTGTTTCCTGTTTCTCCTCATGTGTAAGAGATCAGCTAGCTAGCTGCAGTACTTACCCTGACTAATGTTAGCTGTTGTCCTGTTTCCTGTTTCTCCTCATGTGTAAGAGACCAGCTAGCTAGCTAGCTGCAGTACTTACCCTGACTAATGTTAGCTGTTGTCCTGTTTCCTGTTTCTCCTCATGTGTAAGAGATCAGCTAGCTAGCTGCAGTACTTACCCTGACTAATGTTAGCTGTTGTCCTGTTCCCTGTCTCTCCTCATGTGTAAGAGATCAGCTAGCTAGCTGCAGTACTTACCCTGACTAATGTTAGCTGTTGTCCTGTTCCCTGTCTCTCATAATGTGTAAGAGACCAGCTAGCTAGCTAGCTGCAGTACTTACCCTGACTAACCGTTTCCTCTCTCCCAGAGTCTTTCCCTCTCCTTCTACAAAGCCTCTCCTCTCTTTCCCTCTCCTTCTACAATGCCTCTCCTCTCCCCGTCACATTCCTCCCCTGGCCGTGCCTCTCTTCGGGCTGTGATGTCATGGGCGGGCAGGATGGAGAGGCGGAGGGTCTGGCTAAAAAAGGGAGTGTGTTCCTTCTCATCTCTCTCTCTCCAGAAGCCAGAAACCCCTCCGTATGGGCGAGTGAAGCAGCACTCTACACCCACACCCCAAAAACACCCCTCTCTCCCTCCACCCTCCTTCCCTCCTTCCCTCCCTTCTCTCTCCTCCTCCTTCCCTCCTTCCCTCCCTTCTCCCTTCTCCTCCCTCCTTCCCTCCCTTCTCTCTCCTCCTCCCTCCCTCCTTCCCTCCCTTCTCTCTCCTCGTCCCTCCTTCCCTCCTTCCCTCCCTTCTCTCTCCTCCTCCCTCCCTCCTTCCCTCCCTTCTCTCTCCTCCTCCCTCCCTCCTTCCCTCCCTTCTCTCTCTCTCTCCCCCCTCCTTCCCTCCCTTCTCTCTCCTCCACACTCCTCTCTCCCCCCTCCTTCCCTCCTTCCCTCCCTTCTCTCTCCTCCACACTCCTCTCTCCCCCCTCCTTCCCTCCTTCTCTCTCCTCCACACTCCTCTCTCCCCTCCCTCCCCCCCTAGCAGGCTGGGCTGGGTACACTGTCACAGTCTGAGAGCTCACACATGAGACATGAGCCCCAAATAAGGAGGAAGGGGGGGAGGGGACATTTTGGGTTAGGACAGTCAACTCAAAGGCATTCTTTCCTTGCCACTGGGAAAGCATCCTGGGCTTGCCTTAGAGTTCTGCCACTCCTACGGCCTGCTAGTATAGACTGCTGTATATACAGATGCCAACTGGGCTCCATGGTATCAGACAGGCAAGGTATGTTTGTTTATCAGTGTTGTGCTGGCTGGTTCATGGGATCAGTAACCAGGGACAGTTATATTCTATTTTTAAACTCATATTGAAGCAGGGAGAAACAACTTGTCTGTTTCACACAGCGGGTACGGGGGGGGGGGGGGAATCACACACTTCCTGCTAGTTAGCAGAACAACAATAGCTTCAGTCAGTTGCTGTGTTACAACAATAGCCTCAGTTACTAATGACTGTTTCTTTGAAAGTGCTTTTAAATAGTTACTCTGCTTTAATGGGCTTTTAAAGTGACTGTTTAAGGGCTGTTTCATGACAATCATCATCTGTATTTAGTCACATGATTACCACAGTGGAACAACAGTGAATAGTAATGATGTTTAACACTCAGTGGGCATCCCCAACTCAAGACAACTGAGCCAGTAAGACCAGTAAACCAGTAGGTATCAGCTGAGGACCAGTAAACCAGTAGGTAAGAGCTGAGGACCAGTAAACCAGTAGGTATCAGCTGAACAACAGTAAACCAGTAGGTAACAGCTGAGGACCAGTAAACCAGTAGGTATCAGCTGAGGACCAGTAAACCAGTAGGTATCAGTTGAGGACCAGTAAACTAGTAGGTAACAGCTGAGGACCAGTAAACCAGTAGGTAACAGCTGAGGACCAGTAAACCAGTAGGTATCAGCTGAGGACCAGTAAACCAGTAGGTAACAGCTGAGGACCAGTAAACCAGTAGGTATCAGTTGAGGACCAGTAAACCAGTAGGTATCAGCTGAGGACCAGTAAACCAGTAGGTAACAGCTGAGGACCAGTAAACCAGTAGGTATCAGCTGAGGACCAGTAAACCAGTAGGTATCAGTTGAGGACCAGTAAACCAGTAGGTATCAGCTGAGGACCAGTAAACCAGTAGGTATCAGTTGAGGACCAGTAAACCAGTAGGTATCAGCTGAGGACCAGTAAACCAGTAGGTAACAGCTGAGGACCAGTAAACCAGTAGGTATCAGCTGAGGACCAGTAAACCAGTAGGTATCAGCTGAGGACCAGTAAACCAGTAGGTAACAGCTGAGGACCAGTAAACCAGTAGGTATCAGCTGAGGACCAGTAAACCAGTAGGTAACAGCTGAGGACCAGTAAACCAGTAGGTATCAGTTGAGGACCAGTAAACCAGTAGGTATCAGCTGAGGACCAGTAAACCAGTAGGTATCAGCTGAGGACCAGTAAACCAGTAGGTATCAGTTGAGGACCAGTAAACCAGTAGGTATCAGCTGAGGACCAGTAAACCAGTAGGTATCAGCTGAGGACCAGTAAACCAGTAGGTATCAGTTGAGGACCAGTAAACCAGTAGGTATCAGCTGAGGACCAGTAAACCAGTAGGTATCAGTTGAGGACCAGTAAACCTAGTCTAGTCTGTGTTCTGTCTATAGTCTAGTCTGTGTTCTGTCTATAGTCTAGTCTGTGTTCTGTCTATAGTCTAGCCTGGAGGGAGCTGTGTTTGTGGGAGGGATCAAGGGTTCTGTCATGTGATCTCTGCTCCTTTCCACAGCTAGCTAGTACACTGAACAAAAATATAAACTCAACATGTAAAGTGTTGGTCCCATGTTTCATGAGCTGAAAAATGTCTCAGAAAACGTTCCATACGCACAACAAGCTTATTTCTCTCAAATGTCGTGCACAAATTTGTTTACCTCCCTGTTAGTGATCATTTCTCCTTTGCCAAGATAATCCATCCACCTGACATGTGTGGCATATCAAGAAGTTGATTGAACAGCATGATCATTACACAGGTGCACCTTGTGCTGGTGACACTAAAAGGCCACTCCAAAATGTGCAGTTTTGTCACAAAACACAATGCCACAGATGTCTCAAGTTTTGAGGGAGTGTGCAATTTGCATGCTGACTGCAGAAATGTCCACCAGAGCTGTTGCCAGAGAATTTAATGTTCATTTCTCTACCATAAGCCACCTCCAACGTCTTTTTAGAGAATTTGGCAGTATGTCCAACCGGCCTCACAACCGCAGACCACGTGTAACCACGCCAGCTCAGGACCTCCACATCCGGCTTCTTCACCTGTGGGATCGTCGGGGGGGGGGGGGGGGGTTCACTGAGGAATTTCTGTCTGTATTAAATCTCTTTTGTGGGGAAAAACTCATTCTGATTGTCTGGGCCTGGCTGCCAAATGGGTGGGCCTGAAACGTAGCCAGCATACGTCACACCACCAACATGAAACGTAGCCAGCATACGTCAAACCACCAACATGAAATGTAACCAGCATACTTCACACCACCAACATGAAATGTAGCCAGCATACTTCACACCACCAACATGAAACGTAGCCAGCATACGTCACACCACCAACATGAAACGTAGCCAGCATACGTCACACCACCAACATGAAACGTAGCCAGCATATGTCACACCACCAACATGAAACGTAGCCAGCATACGTCACACCACCAACATGAAACGTAGCCAGCATACGTCACACCACCAACATGAAACATAGCCAGGATACGTCACACCACCAACATGAAACGTAGCCAGCATACGTCACACCACCAACATGAAACGTAGCCAGCATACGTACCACCACCAACATGAAACATAGCCATTCTGTCCTGAGCTCCTTTCCTGTCCTTCTATCCTGTCCTGAGCTGCTGTCCTGTCCTTCTGTCTTGTCCTGTCCTGTACTACTGTCCTGTCCTTCTATCCTGTCCTGAGCTGCTGTCCTGTCCTGAGCTGCTGTCCTGTCCTTCTGTCTTGTCCTGTCCTGTACTACTGTCCTGTCCTTCTATCCTGTCCTGAGCTGCTGTCCTGTCCTTCTGTCTTGTCCTGTCCTGTGCTACTGTCCTGTCTTTCTATCCTGTCCTGAGCTGCTGTCCTGTCTTGGCTCGCTGACATAGGACGTTACATACGTAGGACGCAGGACCAGAGGGCAGTAAGGAACAGTCATGTCTGTCTTGGAAAATGATGCCCCATTTAGAGTTGGGCAACCAGTGACATACTTTTGGCATTCTTTGACATACTTTTCCATTACTCAGTCTTAATCCCCTTCACATGTTGGCCACCATTTTAGCAGAGCACAACTTGTTGCTAACAAACACTAATTTACCCATTACATTACAACTGCATGCCGAGAGCACAGCCCTTCTTTCTCTCTCTCTCTTCTCTCTCTTTCTATCACCAATCATTAAATGGATGAGTGGATTGTTGGCAGGCTCTTACATCCTACCCAGCTGATTGGCTGGCTCTTACATCCTACCCAGCTGATTGGCTGGCTCTTACATCCTACCCAGCTGATTGGCTGGCTCTTACATCCTCACCCGCTGATTGGCTGGCTCTTACATCCTGACTGGCTGACTCTTACATGGCCACTTCCTTTTATTTTATTTATTTATTTATTTTGGGGTAGATCAGCTTTAATATTGCAGATAGATTGTAACTTCCATCAATGTAATTGTCTGCATCACTTCCAATCCCCCATATGTTTTTTATTTAATTTTTCTTGCATATACAGTGGGGAAAAAAAGTATTTAGTCAGCCACCAATTGTGCAAGTTCTCCCACTTAAAAAGATGAGAGAGGCCTGTAATTTTCATCATAGGTACACGTCAACTATGACAGACAAATTGAGATTTATTTACTCCAGAAAATCACATTGTAGGATTTTTAATGAATTTATTTGCAAATTATGGTGGAAAATAAGTATTTGGTCACCTACAAACAAGCAAGATTTCTGGCTCTCACAGACCTGTAACTTCTTCTTTAAGAGGCTCCTCTGTCCTCCACTCGTTACCTGTATTAATGGCGCCTGTTTGAACTTGTTATCAGTATAAAAGACACCTGTCCACAACCTCAAACAGTCACACTCCAAACTCCACTATGGCCAAGACCAAAGAGCTGTCAAAGGACACCAGAAACAAAATTGTAGACCTGCACCAGGCTGGGAAGACTGAATCTGCAATAGGTAAGCAGCTTGGTTTGAAGAAATCAACTGTGGGAGCAATTATTAGGAAATGGAAGACATACAAGACCACTGATAATCTCCCTCGATCTGGGGCTCCACGCAAGATCTCACCCCGTGGGGTCAAAATGATCACAAGAACGGTGAGCAAAAATCCCAGAACCACACGGGGGGACCTAGTGAATGACCTGCAGAGAGCTGGGACCAAAGTAACAAAGCCTACCATCAGTAACACACTACGCCGCCAGGGACTCAAATCCTGCAGTGCCAGACGTGTCCCCCTGCTTAAGCCAGAACATGTCCAGGCCCGTCTGAAGTTTGCTAGAGTGCATTTGGATGATCCAGAAGAGGATTGGGAGAATGTCATATGGTCAGATGAAACCAAAATAGAACTTTTTGGTAAAAACTCAACTCGTCGTGTTTGGAGGACAAAGAATGCTGAGTTGCATCCAAAGAACACCATACCTACTGTGAAGCATGGGGGTGGAAACATCATGCTTTGGGGCTGTTTTTCTGCAAAGGGACCAGGACGACTGATCCGTGTAAAGGAAAGAATGAATGGGGCCATGTATCGTCAGATTTTGAGTGAAAACCTCCTTCCATCAGCAAGGGCATTGAAGATGAAACGTGGCTGGGTCTTTCAGCATGACAATGATTCCAACACACACCGCCCGGGCAACAAAGGAGTGGCTTCGTAAGAAGCATTTCAAGGTGGCCTAGCCAGTCTCCAGATCTCAACCCCATAGAAAATCTTTGGAGGGAGTTGAAAGTCCGTGTTGCCCAGCGACAGCCCCAAAACATCACTGCTCTAGAGGAGATCTGCATGGAGGAATGGGCCAAAATACCAGCAACAGTGTGTGAAAACCTTGTGAAGACTTACTGAAAACGTTTGACCTGTGTCATTGCCAACAAAGGGTATATAACAAAGTATTGAGAAACTTTTGTTATTGACCAAATACTTATTTTTCACCATAATTTGCAAATAAATTCATTAAAAATCCTACAATGTGATTTTCTGGAATTTATTTTCTCATTTTGTCTGTCATAGTTGAGGTGTACCTATGATGAAAATTACAGGCCTCTCTCATCTTTTTAAGTGGGAGAACTTGCACAATTGGTGGCTGACTAAATACTTTTTTCCCCCACTGTATGTATATATATATATATATATACACACATATCCTTTACAATTATATATATTTACTTTCCAACCCTCACAAAAGCTCACAATAAATAACCTATATACTTATTATGGACACAGCATCTTACACTAGTTATCTTTTTGTTATTAGTCCCAACCTTCAGCTCCATTCAACACCTCCCATCTATCTCTTAACACCATCCATATTGGATTTCTATTTGCCATATATTTTTCAACTGTACTGTAATGTTTTACAAAAGTTCTGAACCTTTCTATTGTCATTGTTTCTTCAGTTTGTGAATTTAAAATAAAAAATTTTGCGAAAAGTATTATTATATTATTGATCGATTGACTATGACTTTTCAGATCACCCAGTAGTGCTATCTGCAGGGTTAGCTCCAGGTAAATATTGCAATCCTTTAGCCAATCCTGGACCTGTGTCCAAAAACAAGCTACAAATGGACAGTACCAAAACAAATGATCTAATGATTCTGTCTCTTCGCAGCAAAATCTGCAGAGCTGGGAAGATTGTATCCCCCATACAAATAACATTCTATTGGTAGCAAGAATTTTATATAATAATTTAAAAAAAAAAAAATTCGGCGTCGTTTTGCGTATCAGTTCATAAACACTATGCCATGGAATCGGTACGTCAAAAATCTCTTCCCAACTATTTTGCAATCTAAATGGGACGGCTGTCGATCTTTTGGTCCTTAAATTAAACTGGTAAACTTTTTTATTTATCACAATTTTCTTTAACCAATTATGTTCTTTAATGCAAGGCCGACAGACAAGTTCCTTACTTTTTCCCCCTTCCACTTTCCTCTTCCACTTCTGCGGTAATGCTGCAATTATTTGGTTGCAATTTTGGGTAGAGCAGACATTTCCATATGTTTTTGTTAGCTGCATGTGCGACATAACTTCACCCGTCCTACCGATGATATAATTTACGAAGATTATACCTTTTTTAAACATTTTCTAAAAAAATAACGTTTTTTTTAATCAATTAGTATATTTGAGTTTAACCACAATATTTGTTGCAATATTTGTTCTGTCATTTCTGGAGGATTAAATTGAAATTGCAACCAACTTTCTATGACAGTTTTTGAAATTATATGAGAAAGAAATATTCCATTTTATTTGGAACGGCAAGCCAGACAAAATTAAACGGGCCTATTTATATAATGAATATGAATTCGGAGGACAGAAATTATTAAATATTAAAGCATTAGACCTATCACTAAAAGCTTCAGTCATACAAAAATTATACTTAAATCCGAACTGGTTCTCGAGCAAACTAGTAAGATTGTCTCACCCAATGTTCAAGAAGGGACTTTTTCCCTTTATTTGTAATCTGAATAAAGGGAAAAAGTCCCTTCTTGAACATTGGGTGAGACAATCTTACTAGTTTGCTAGAGAACCAGTTCAAATAGGTAAACTGGGATAATACTAAAGAGTTAATCAGGGTTATTTTTCCACAAATTGACAGGTATTTACCTTTCCATGGTAGCAAGATCTTATCTATTTTTGCTAACTTTCTATTAAAATGTATTGGAGTGAGATCATTTATTTCCTTTGGGATATGTATTCCGTGTATATCCACATCACCATCAGACCATTTTATTGGTAAACTACATGGTAATGTAAAAATTGTATTTTTAGTGATCCAATACGTAATATAGTACATTTATCATAATTAGGTTGTAATCCAGAGAGCTTAGAAAATGTATCTAGATCCTCTGAGGCTGTGGAGGGATTCAAGTTGTGGATTTAAAAGAAAACATGAATCATCAGCGTACAATGACACCTTTGTTTTTAAGCCCTGGATTTCGAATACCTTGATATTATTGTTGGATCTGATTTTAATAGCTAACATCTCAATAATAAATAGATATGCCGATAGTGGACAACCTTGTTTCACTCCTCTTGACAGTTTAAAACTTTCGGAGAAATAGCCATTATTTACTATTTTACACCTAGTGTTACTATACATGATTTTAACCCAATTTATAAGAGATTGTCCAAAATTGAAATGCTCCAGGCATTTATATATAAACCCCAGTCGTACTTTATCAAATGCCTTTTCGAAGTCTGCTATGAATAGCAGGCTTGGCTTCCCAGATTCTTCATAGTGTTCTATTGTTTCCAGTACTTGCCTTATATTATCTCCAAGGTATCGCCCATGTAAAAAACCTGTCTGATTAGAATGAATAATATCCGACAATACCTTTTTAATTCTATGCGCTATACATTTTGCTAGAATTTTTGCATCACAACACTCAAGTGTAAGGGGCCGCCAATTTTTTTAATGGACTGGATCTTTATATTTTCCACTTGTATCCTGTTTCAGTAATAATGAAATCAGACCTTCTTCTTGAGTGTCTGATAATCTACCATTTACATAGGAGTGGTTAAAACATGCTAATAACGGTGCTCTGAGTATATCAAAAAAGGTTTGGTATACCTCGACTGGTATGCCATCCAACCCTGGAGTTTTCCCGGACTTAAAGTCTTTAATTGCATCCAGAAGGTACTCCTCTGTAATTTCACCTTCACATGAGTCTTTCTGTATGGCTGTTCATTTTACATTATCAATAGAAAAAATATCTCTACAATTTGCTACATGGCCACTTCCTGCTCTGGTGTATCTCGCTGAAGTGTTCAGTTGGGCCAGTGTCCCAAATGGCACCATATTTGCTATATACAGTAGTGCACTACTTTTTTGGTCACACAGGCTGATTTCAAATAGTATTTAAACCCAGGCAGGTGTGGCCGTTTCTCAGAGAGAGAGCAGCTGATTTGTTTATCCTCTCGGCAACAATACGGAGGGTCACGGCAGACAGGAAGTAGTCCTTCCCATGTCCAGGGGCCATATCCAACCCTCAACAAAAGGGAAAGAAGAAACGGAGGAGAAGAGAGATCCACACGCCACCTGCTCTAGAACATAGACTATATAGCCTCTGCCTGCATCCCAAAGGGCACCCTATTTCTAATATAGTACACTACATTAGGGAAAGGGTGCCATTTGGGATGCAAGCCCTGTCCTCCCTTGGAGGGAGCATACAGACAGGCAGGACATGTGATGTGATAAAGGAAAAGCACAATCCTCTTATGTAACCCAGCATCAAGATTACTGACCGGACCAGACAGCATTTAGACTACAGCCAGACCGGACCAGACAGCATTTAGACTACAGCCAGACTGGACCAGACAGCATTTAGACTACAGCCAGACTGGACCAGACAGCATTTAGACTACAGCCAGACCGGACCAGACAGCATTTAGACTACAGCCAGACCGGACCAGACAGCATTTAGACTACAGCCAGACTGGACCAGACAGCATTTAGACTACAGCCAGACTGGACCAGACAGCATCTAGACTACAGCCAGACCGGACCAGACAGCATCTAGACTACAGCCAGACCGGACCAGACAGCATTTAGACTACAGCCAGACTGGACCAGACAGCATTTAGACTACAGCCAGACTGGACCAGACAGCATTTAGACTACAGCCAGACTGGACCAGACAGCATTTAGACTACAGCCAGACTGGACCAGACAGCATTTAGACTACAGCCAGACCGGACCAGACAGCATTTAGACTACAGCCAGACTGGACCAGACAGCATTTAGACTACAGCCAGACCGGACCAGACAGCATTTAGACTACAGCCAGACTGGACCAGACAGCATTTAGACTACAGACCAGACTGGACCAGACAGCATCTAGACTACAGCCAGACTGGACCAGACAGCATTTAGACTACAGCCAGACTGGACCAGACAGCATCTAGACTACAGCCAGACTGGACCAGACAGCATCTAGACTACAGCCAGACTGGACCAGACAGCATCTAGACTACAGCCAGACTGGACCAGACAGCATCTAGATTACAGCCAGACTGGACCAGACAGCATTTAGACTACAGACCAGACTGGACCAGACAGCATCTAGACTACAGCCAGACTGGACCAGACAGCATCTAGACTACAGCCAGACCGGATCAGACAGCATCTAGATTACCGGCTAGACTGGACCAGACAGCATGTAGACTACGGGCCAGTCCGGACCTGACATCATCAACATTACGGGCCAGACGGACCAGGCAGGGAGGGGCATTCATGGTGAAGATGCTCTTTCTGTAGTTTAGCTTCCCAATAATATCTACATTCTCCTGAAGTGTACATGTGTTCACTACTTGGTGGATTGATGGAGGCTAGAGGGAGTTTCCACCATACTTCGTATATACCAGTAATTTCCTTTTCAATTCAGTGAAGGGAAGTGAACAAGTGCACACTTCGAGAGACGGGCAGAGAATCTGAATGTAGTCCTTCATTTGTAGGGTGTCTGTCACCTTGACTACCTTTCCTCTATACTGGATAGCAGAGGTGGGACCAAGTCACTATTATTCCAGTCACAAGCAAGTCTCAAGTCACAAGGCCGAGTTTCAAGTCGAGTCCCAAGTAGAACGGGTCGAGTCTCGAGTCCAAGTCCAAGTCGTGCATTCTAAGAGCAAGTCAAGTCGAGTCCCAAGTAGAACGGGTCGAGTCTCGAGTCCAAGTCCAAGTCGTGCATTCTAAGAACAAGTCAAGTCGAGTCCCAAGTAGAACGGGTTGAGTCTCGAGTCCAAGTCCAAGTCGTGCATTCTAAGAACAAGTCAAGTCGAGTCCAGTCAAGAAAAAAGAAAAAAATCTATTCATGCAATGACTTGTTCAACTACAAACCTTTGTCTATTTATTGAGGCTTACCAGACAGCCCTTTTCTTTGTTTTGTTTACATTTTGATGATGTTGTTGTGAAATAGGAACTTTGTAGCAGTCGTAAAGGCATGAAATCAGCAGAAGGCTTGTATAATATCCTCTGTATCAGGCTCAACCTGTCCTACCTGGGGTGGCAGGTGGCTTAGTGGTTAAGAGCGTTGTGCCAGTATCCGAAAGGTCGCTGGTTCTAATCCCCGAGCTGACTAGGTGAAAAATCTGTAGATGTGCCCTTGAGCAAGGCATTTAACCCTAATTGCTCCTGTAAGTCGCTCTGGACAAGAGCGTCTGCTAAATGCCTAAAATGTCTGAACAACATCCAGCTTGAAGACTTTTGAAAAGAATAATGGGCAAATGTTGCACAATCCAGGTGTGTAAAGCTCTTAGAGACTTACCCAGAAAGACTCACAGCTGGAATCACTGCCAAAGGTGCTTCCAAAATGTATTGACTCAGGGGTGTGAATACTTATGTAAATGAGATATTTCTGTATTTCATTTTCAATAAACTTGCAAAAATGACTAAAAACATATTTCACTTCGTCATAATGTTGTATTGTATGTGGATGGATGAGAATTATTAAATGCTTTATTCATTTTGAATTCAGGCTGTAACAACAAAATGTGGAATAAGTCAAGGGGTATACTTTCTGAAGGCATTGTACAACGCTTAAGTTATGTTAGTAGATATCTCACGTCTGCTCCTAGTGAGCATGCACACACAAAAACACACACACACACACACACACACACACACACACACACACACTGTTAGATTAATTTGGATTTTAAGAATAATGACTAAAGAATTTCACCCCAAACACAGTATAAATGTTAGAATTATCATGTAGTGTCAACCCACTAACAGAGGGGGCGGTACTAACCATTCAAGGGGGAAGGCGGGAACTGTTTAAGAAAGGTGGGAGGAGCATAGTGTCTTTGTTTGTCAAGGGGTATAAAAACAGGAGATTTGTGTTTTTGAGGAGAGCTCTCGCCATGAATAAAAATACAGATAAGACTTGTGAGTTGTGGACCTTGAATCATTGATGATTAAAACCAGAGCCTTACAACCTCTGGTAATGATTCAAGCTTAGGGTGAATTAGAGATAAAAATTCACATGACACACACACACACACACATACACACACACACACACACACACACACACACACACATAAGGCTGAGGAGGATGGTTGCTGGTGAATTCACCATTCTATACTAGGATTTGACCCAGCAATACAGCTACATGTTGAAGTGAGTTTTTCCCCTCCGCATTTCTCTGTCAATACTAAATTTGGCACACCGGTTGAGAACTCAATTCCCTAAATGGTCAGCCGATGATGCCATGATCCGCTTGCTAGTTTTCTTGCTGGAAGGATGGATAGAAATGTAGCATTCTGCTGTAGGGATTCTCTAAGAAGACATTTATGAAATTCCACTAAGTTGTCAACAGTGACACTCGAATGACAGAGAAACATTACATATCACAAGTGCCTTTCAGTTGAATATCCAAGGATGGTGTTGGTAATGTAATTAAAAACAATATTTTCTCTGAGAACCCAAATGGAATCTGTCCAACAGGAGCTCAAACACTTACATTCTGTAGAAGCACTTCCCAGCAAACATGACCCCATTGGCCCCATGTGGGTATTCAGTGGCAAGGTGGCACGGGCTAGCCCACACCAGCCCAGCACAGGCTAGCCCACACCAGCCCAGCACAGGCTAGCCCACACCAAGCCCAACACAGGCTAGCCCACACCAAACCCACACCAGCCCAACACAGGCTAGCCCACACCAGCCCAGCACAGGCTAGCCCACACCAGCCCAGCACAGGCTAGCCCACACCAGCCCAGCACAGGCTAGCCCACACCAGCCCAGCACAGGCTAGCCCACACCAAACCCACACCAGCCCAACACAGGCTAGCCCACACCAGCCCAGCACAGGCTAGCCCACACCAAACCCACACCAGCCCAGCACAGGCTAGCCCACACCAGCCCAGCACAGGCTAGCCCACACCAGCCCAGCACAGGCTAGCCCACACCAAACCCACACCAGCCCAGCACAGGCTAGCCCACACTAAGCCCACACCAGCCCAACACAGGCTAGCCCACACCAAACCCACACCAGCCCAACACAGGCTAGCCCACACTAAGCCCACACCAGCCCAACACAGGCTAGCCCACACCAAACCCACACCAGCCCAACACAGGCTAGCCCACACCAAACCCACACCAGCCCAACACAGGCTAGCCCACACCAGCCCAGCACAGGCTAGCCCACACCAAGCCCAACACAGGCTTACAAACAGTGTAGTTATTCCCTCCGTAAGGCAATCAAACAGGCAAAACGTCAGTACAGAGACAAAGTGGAGTCGTATCAATCACGGACTAGAAAGGAAACACCAGCCACGCCGACACCGACGCCGACGTCTCGCTTCCGGACAAGGTAAACAACTTCTTCACCAACTTTGAGGATAACACAGTGCCACCGACGCGGCCCTCTCCCAAGGACTGTGGCCTCTCCTTCTCCGTGGCCGACGTGAGTAAGACATTTAAGCGTGTTAACCCTCGCAAGGCTGCCGGCTCAGATGGCATCCCTAGCCGCGTCCTCAGAGCATGCGCAGACCAGCTGGCTGGAGTGTTTACGGACATATTCAATCTCTCATATTCTATCCCAGTCTGCTGTCCCCACATGCTTCAAGATGGCCACCATTGTTCCTGTACCCAAGCACTCACTTCTGCCCCATAGCCCCATAGCACTCACTTCTGTCATCATGAAGTGCTTTGAGAGGCTAGTTAAGGATCATATCACCTCCACCTTACCTGACACCCTTAGACCCACTGCAATTTGCGTACCGCCCCAATAGATCCACAGACTATGTAATCGCCATTGCACTGCACACTGCCCTATCCCATCTGGACAAGAGGAATACCTACGTCAGAATGCTGTTCATTGACTATAGCTCAGCATTCAACACCATAGTACCCACCAAGCTCATCATTAAGCTTGAGGCCCTGGGTCTGAACCCCGCCCTGTGCAACTGTGTCCTGGACTTCCTGACGGGCCACCCCAAGGTGGTGAAGGTAGGAAACAACACCTCCACTTCGCTAATCCTCAACACTGGGGCCCCATAAGGGTGCGTGCTCAGCCCCCTCCTGTACTCCCTGTTCACCATGACTGCGTGACCAAGCACGCCTCCAACTCAATCATCAAGTTTGCAGATGACACAACAGTAGTAGGCCTGAATACCAACAATGACGAGACAGGGGCCTGGCAGAGTGGGGCCAGGAAAATAACCTCTCCCTCAACGTCAACAAAACGAAGGAGCTGATCGTGGACTTCAGGAGACAGCAGAGGGAGCACGCCCCCATCCACATCGACGGGACCGCAGTAGAGAAGCTGGAAAGCATCAAGTTCCTTGGCGTACACATCACTGACAATCTGAAATGGTCCACCCACACAGACAGTGTGGTGAAGAAGGCTCAACAGAGCCTCTTCAACCTCAGGAGGCTAAAGAAATGTATCTTGGCCCCTAAGACCCTCACACACTTTTACAGATGCACAATTGAGAGCATCCTGTCGGGCTGTATCACCGCCTGGTACGGCAACTGCACCGCCCGCAACCACAAGGCTCTCCAGAGGGTGGTACGGTCTCCCGAACGCATTACCAGGGGCAAATTACCCTCCCTCCAAGACACATACAGCACCCTATGTCACAGGAAGGCCAAAAAGATCATCAAGGACATCAACCACCCGAGCCACAGCCTGTTCACCCCGCGATCATCCAGAAGGCGAGGTCAGTACAGGTGCATCAAAGCTGGGAAAACAGGTTCTATCTCAAGGTCATCAGACTGTTAAATATCCATCACTAGCCGGCTACCACCCGGTTACTCAACCCTGCACCTTAGAGGCTGCTGCCCTATATACACAGACATTTATTCACTGGCCACTTTAATAATGGAACACTAGTCACTTTAATAATGTTTAAATACTGCTTTACTCATCTCATATGTATATACTGTATTCTATTCTACTGTATTTTAGTCAATGCAACTCGTCCTAATAATTATATATTTCTTAATTTCATTATTTTACTTAAAGATTTGAGTATTGTTGTGAATTGTTAGATACTACTGCACTGTTGGAGCTAGGAACACAAGCATTTCACTATACCCGCAATAACATCTGCTAAATATGTGTACGTGACCAATACGATTTGATTTGATTCTTTGAATGGGCTAGCCAGCTTACTTAACGTTAGCTAGTTAACAAGCTAGAAATGAACCAAAAGTTGCTTTTAGTTGCCTGGTTTGCTAGATTGACATATACTAAACTCATTTTGAAACGGATGGGTTTATTGGTGTTAAAATACACCTGTTATGGACCACAAGGCTGCTGGTGTCATGCAGCCTGTCGTTTTTGTGCTGCAAGGAAAGACCTAGTTAAGCTGCAGCTGGCCCAGAACAGCCCTCTGAATCATTGTAATCAGAGGGCTGATATGAAAACTACTGGCAATGCCAGTCTCTCTTGGCTAAGAGTTGAGGAGAGACTGACTGCATCACTTCTTGTTTTTATAATAAACGTTAATGTGTTGGAAATTCCTAATTGTTTGCATGTAGCGCAAGTGAACAGCAAACCTGGTTTAAAAAAACAAATAAAGCAACACCTCACGCTGCAACGCCTCTCCCCCATGTGACCTACTTGTTGCGTGTATGTACTGACATGTATGTGGAACTGATAGATGCATACACACACACTACATGTTGATGTTTATAAATGTATGTAAATTGCAAAGTATTTTGTCTGTAATGTCTTTTTCGTTATGTGTTGGACCCCAGTAAGACTAAATCAAAAAAATCTAATCTTCAGCATTACACAGGCATTGTTGGAATGTGTTTTGAAAGGTGTTTAGTTACAGTATCTCCCTCCGCCCAATCAAAATACAGCTGCTAGCTGGTCTCAGTGGGTCTACATCTCCTAGAACTGTCATTAATACAAACAGCACACTAGGACTAGGCTAACTGTTGGAAACTTTACTGGCTGGATGTCATTTGGTTGGTGGACATTTTACATTTTAGTCATTTAGCAGATGCTCTTATCCAGAGCGACTTACAGGAGCAATTAGGGTTAAGTGCTTTGCTCAAGGGCACATTGACAGATTTTTCACCTAGTCGGCTTGGGGATTAGAACCAGCGGCGAGTTCCCCAGGGCAGCTGTCTAGGCCCCTTACTTTCTTCAATTTCTACTAACGACCTGCCACTGCTTTGAGTAAAGCCAGTGTGTCTATGTATACAGAGGACTCAACACTATACACAGTATATACAGTATGAAAATGTATGCGCTCACTAACTGTAAATTGCTCTGGATAAGAGCGTCTGCTAAATGACTAAAAATGGAAAAATACACGTCAGCTACTACAGCGACTGAAATGACTGCAACATTTAAAGAGCTGCAGTTAGTTTCAGATTGGGTGGCAAGGAATACGTAAAAAAATAACGAAAAGCGTTGTATCATTCACTAAACCCTAAACCTCAACTAAATATGGTAATGAATAATGTGGAAATTGAGCACGTTGAGGAGACTAAACTGCTTGCAGTAACCCTGGATTGTAAACATGTCATGGTCACTACATATTGATACAACATTAGCTAAGTTGGGGATAAGTCTGTCCATAATAAAGCGCTGCTCTGCATTCTTAACAGAACTATCAACAAGGCAGGTCCTACAGGCCCTAGTTTTGTCGCACCTGGACTACTGTTTAGTCGTGTGGTCAGGTGCCACAAAGAGGGACTTAGGAAAATTACAATTGGCTCAGAACAGGGCAGCACGGCTGGCCCTTGGATGTACACAGAGAGCTAATGTTAATAATATGAATGTAAATCTCTCCTGGCTCAAAGTGGAAGAGAGATTGACTTCATCACTACTTGTATTTGTGAGAGGTATTGACATGTTGAATGCACCGAGCTGTCGGACACCCATGCATACCCCACAAGACATGCCAAAAGAGGTCTCTTCACAGTCCCCAAGTCCAGAACAGACTATGGGAGGCGCACAGTACTACATAGAGCCATGACTACATGGAACTCTATTCCACATCAAGTAACTGATGCAAGCAGTAGAATTAGATTTAGAAAACAGATACAAATACACCTTATGGAACAGCGGGGACTGTGAAGCAACACAAACATAGGCACAGACACATGCACACACACACACGATAACATACACACTATACACACACGTACACATGGATGCTTTGTTGTAGATATGTGGTAGTGGAGTAGAGGCCTGAGGGCACACACTTAATATGTTGTGAAATCTGTTATGAATGTATTGTAATGTTTTTAAAAATGTATAACTGCCTTAATTTTACTGGTCCACAGGAAGAGTAGCTGCTGCCTACCAGTAGTTTAAACAGACAGCTCTGTGCACCCACACTGCCAAATACAAATACAAATATCAGCCAAACAGGCCACAAACATATAGACAGGCAGACAGCCAGAGAGACAGCCAGCCACAGACCGACAGAAAGACAGCCAGCCAGACAGACAGACAGACAGCCAGACAGACAGCCAGACAGACAGACAGACAGACAGACAGAGACAGTTTTAGCCTGCAGGCTCTAAGGCATCATGCTGTGAGAGATAGCCAGCCAGCCAGCCAGCCAGCCAGCCAGCCAGCCAGCCAGCCAGCCAGCCAGCCAGCCAGCCAGCCAGCCAGACAGACAGACAGACAGACAGACAGACAGACAGACAGACAGACAGACAGACAGACAGACAGACAGACAGACAGACAGACAGACAGACAGACAGACAGACAGACAGACAGAGAGACAGACAGACAGACAGACAGACAGACAGACAGACAGACAGACAGACAGACAGACATACATACAGACAGACAGACAGACAGACAGACAGACAGAGACAGTTTTAGCCTGCAGAATCTAAGGCATCATGCTGTGAGAGATAGCCAGCCAGCCAGCCAGCCAGCCAGACAGACAGACAGACAGACAGAGACAGTTTTAGCCTGCAGAATCTAAGGCATCATGCTGTGAGAGATAGCCAGCCAGCCAGCCAGCCAGACAGACAGACAGACAGACAGAGACAGTTTTAGCCTGCAGAATCTAAGGCATCATGCTGTGAGAGATAGCCAGCCAGCCAGCCAGCCAGCCAGACAGACAGACAGACAGACAGAGACAGTTTTAGCCTGCAGAATCTAAGGCATCATGCTGTGAGAGAGTGCACAGACAGATAATCATAAGAATAACGCTCTGTGCTCTGTGCATACCATTATCTCTCAATCAGGGCCACTCATTATTACCAAATGTTGGTCATTTACACTGAACAAAATATAAACGCAACATGCAACAATTTCAAAGATTTTACTGAGTTACAGTTCATATAAGGAAATCAGTCAATTGAAAAAAAAAAATCATTAGGCCCTAATCTATGGATTTCACATGACTGGGAATACAGATATACATCTGTTGGTCACAGATACCTAAAGGTAGGGGCATGGATCAGAAAACCAGTCCGTATTTGGTGTGACCACCATTTGCCTCATGCAGCGGGACACATCTCCTTCACATAGTTGATCAGGCTGTTGATTGTGGCCTGTTGAATGTTGTCCCACTCCTCTTCAAGTTCCTGGATATTGGCGGGAACTGGAACACGCTGTCGTACACGTCGATCCAGAGCATCCCAAACAGGCTCAATGGGTGTCATGTCTGGTGAGTATGCAGGAAATGGAAGAACTGGGACATTTTTAGCTTCCAGGAATTGTGTACAGATACTTGCGGCATGGGGCCGTGCATTATCATGCTGAAACATGAGGTGATGGCGGCGGATGAATGGCACGACAATGGGCCTCAGGATCTCGTCACGGTATCTCTGTGCATTCAAATTGCCATCGATAAAATGCAATTGTGTTGTCCGTAGCTTATGCCTGCCCATACCATAACCCCACCGCCACCATGGAGCACTCTGTTCTCAATGTTGACATCAGCAAACCGCTCACCCACACGACGCCATCTGCCCGGTACAGTTGAAACCGGGATTCATCCGTGAAGGGCACACTTCTCCAGCGTGCCAGTGGCCATCAAAAAGTGAGCATTTGCCAACTGAAGTCTGTTATGACGCTGAACTGCAGTCAGGCCAAGGCCCTGGTGAGGATGACGAGCATACAGATGAGCTTCCCTGAGACGGTTTCTGACAGTTTGTGCAGAAATGATTCGGTTGTGCAAACCCACAGTTTCATCAGCTGTCCGGGCGGCTGGTCTCAGACGATCCCGCAGGTGAAGTAGCCGGATGTGGAGGTTCTGGGCTGGCGTGGTTACACGTGGTCTGGGGAGGTTCTGGGCTGGCGTGGTTACACGTGGTCTGGGGAGGTTCTGGGCTGGCGTGGTTACACGTGGTCTGCGGTTGTGAGGTCGGTTGGACGTACTGCCAAATTCTCTAAAATGACTTTGGAGGGAGCTTATGGTAGAGAAATGAACATTAAATTATCTGGCAACAGATGCCAATTGCACGCTCCCTCAAAACTTGAGACATCTGTGGCATTGTGTTGTTGTGACAAAACTGCACATTTTAGAGTGGCCTTTTAGTGTCCCCAGTCAAGGTGCACCTGTGTAATGATCATGCCTGCCCACTGGCCACTCCTACAACATTACTGCATTCTAATGATTCTAGGGTGCGTTCTATTCTGGTGGCCACCCGGCCACACCTACAACATTACTGCATTCTAATGATTCTAGGGTGCGTTCTATTCTGGTGGCCACCCGGCAACACCTACAACATTACTGCATTCTAATGATTCTAGGGTGCGTTCTATTCTGGTGGCCACCCGGCCACACCTACAACATTACTGCATTCTAATGATTCTAGGGTGCGTTCTATTCTGGTGGCCACCCGGCCACACCTACAACATTACTGCATTCTAATGATTCTAGGGTGCGTTCTATTCTGGTGGCCACCCGGCCACACCTACAACATTACTGCATTCTAATGATTCTAGGGTGCGTTCTATTCTGGTGGCCACCCGGCCACACCTACAACATTACTGCATTCTAATGATTCTAGGGTGCGTTCTATTCTGGTGGCCACCCGGCCACACCTACAACATTACTGCATTCTAAAACATTCCTCAACCCCAATGTCATGTGATAGGAAGGGATCTATCTTTCATTCTGGAATACTACTCCTTTGAGCTAAAGATATGGAGCTACACACCTCTTAGATATCAACACTGTTACTGTATATCAACAACACCTACTAGATATCAACACTGTTACTGTATATCAACAACACCTACTAGATATCAACACTGTTACTGTATATCAACAACACCTACTAGATATCAACACTGTTACTGTATATCAACAACACCTACTAGATATCAACACTGTTACTGTATATCAACAACACCTACTAGATATCAACACTGTTACTGTAGTATAGCATTTGATGTCGATGGTGGTCGGGTAAGCTTGGCATCGGGTAAGCTTGGCTTTATACATAGCTTGGGCTTTGTCGAGTAAGGCTTAAACTATGTATTTAGATTGTAGTTAGGTATTGTAGGTATGTATCGTGGGTTGTTGTATGTAATTATTGTAGGTTAGTATTGTATTCGGCTGTGCTGGGTGTAGCACGAAGCTAGCTAGCTAACCCACTACCTGGACTAGCTGGCGAGTAGCTATTAGCAACGGTATAGTTGTTTCACGCCTGAGAGTGCCTGTAATTACGCCAGCTGGCTGCCTACAATAATTACATACAATAATTGCCTACCATTCAGCTGTTTTCTAACCTCATTGTCTGAACCGTTAACGTTAGGTAGCAAGTGGCTACTGTGCTTGAAATTTAGCTAGCTTGTTACTACCTGGATAGCTACTAGTAAACAATAGCTGGAACGACCGAGCTAACAGACGCGAACTGGCTGAGTCAATTCAGTGGCTAGCTTTGCACTTGGCTAGCTAACAGTAGCTGCTAGGGGTAAGTCATAACCTACACTTGTGTTTTTTTTTTTTTTACATATTGATAGCCCGAGTCGTTCAAGGAATTCGGGACATGGGTGACTAGTTAACGTTAGTTTGGCTCTCTCTGGGGGTTCGTGCCGTGAAAGGAGGGGTTCTTCTTTGTCTGAAAGCAATGGCTAGCTAGTTTGCTAACTATTCTAGCTAACTAACTGGCTGAATAAGTTGACGACGGACTCGCTCAAGCTGTCGGGACTAACCCACAACGTTAGACACGGACACGAACGATCTGCTTGCGTGTTGATACACTGGTGGTTTGTTGTGGCCGAGTATTGGCGCTAAACCGTGTTGTTGGAGACCGGCATGCTAGCTGGCTGTGGCGTCTTATGACGAGGTGCCCGGACGTTTTTCACGGAATAATACTGCACCTAGTTAGCTAGCTGAATAAACTAAGTTAGTCTATTCCTAGAAAACATTGAACCGCTGTAGTTTACAACAATTATAGTTTCTGAGGTGGAAGTTGGGAGAGTTATATTTGGGAGTTGTGGTGAGGGAGGCCCCGCTCTCTCCTTTCCCAGATGTTTAGTTCATTTCATTCCAATCTCCTCTGCATTATTGTAGCCATCTGCTGCAGCCTGTCAACTATGCCTCTGCCTATCCCTGTTCTCTCCTCTCTGCACAGGCTACACAAACGCCTCACACCGCGTGGCTGCTGCCTCTCTAACCTGGTGGTCCCTGCACGCACGACCCACGTGGAGTTCCAGGTCTCAGGCAGCCTCTGGAACTGCCGTTCTGCTGCCAACAAGGCAGAGTTCATCTCAGCCTATGCTACCCTCCAGTCCCTCGACTTCTTGGCGCTGACGGAAACATGGATTACCACTGAAAACACTGCTACTCCTGCTGCTCTCTCCTCGTCTGACCATGTGTTCTCGCATACCCCGAGAGCATCAGGTCAGCGGGGTGGTGGCACAGGAATCCTCATCTCTCCCAAGTGGACATTCTCAATTTTTCCCCTGACCCATCTGTCTATCTCCTCATTTGAATTCCATGCTGTCACAGTCACTAGCCCATTTAAGCTTAATATCCTTGTCATCTATCGCCCTCCAGGTTCCCTTGGAGAGTTCATCAATGAGCTTGACGCCTTGATAAGTTCCTTTCCTGAGGATGGCTCACCCCTCACAGTTCTGGGGGATTTCAACCTCCCTACGTCTACATTTGACTCATTTCTCTCTGCCTCCTTCTTTCCACTCCTCTCCTCTTTTGACCTCACCCTCTCACCGTCCCCCCCTACTCACAAGGCAGGCAATACGCTTGACCTCATCTTTACTAGATGCTGTTGTTCTACTAATCTCACTGCAACTCCCCTCCAAGTCTCCGACCACTACTTTGTATCCTTTTCTCTCTCCCTCTCCTCCAACACTACTCACTCTGCCCCTACACAGATGGTAATGCGCCGTTGCTCTCTCTCTCCTGCTACTCTCTCCTCTTCCATCCTATCATCTCTTCCCTCTGCTCAAGCCTTCTCCCTCCAATCTCCTGATTCTGCCTCCTCAACCCTCCTCTCCTCCCTTTCTGCATCCTTTGACTCTCTATGTCCCCTATCCTCCCGGCCGGCTCGGTCCTCCCCTCCAGCTCCGTGGCTTGATGACTCATTGCGAGCTCCGGGCAGCTGAGCGGAAATGGAAGAAAACTAGACTCCCTGCGGACATGACATCTTTTCACTCCCTCCTCTCTACATTTTCTTCATCTGTTTCTGCTGCTAATGCCACTTTCTACCACTCTAAATTCCAAGCATCTGCCTCTAACCCTAGGAAGCTCTTTGCCACATTCTCTTCCCTGCTGAATCCCCCCCCCCCCCCCTCCCTCTCTGTGGATGACTTCGTCAACCATTTTGAAAAGAAGGTTGACGACATCCGATCCTCGTTTGTTAAGTCAAATGACACTGCTGGTCCTGCTCACACTGCCCTACCCTATGCTTTGACTTCTTTCTCCCCTCTCTTTCCAGATAAAATCTTGCGACTTGTGACGGCAGGCCGCCCATCAACCTGCCCGCTTGACCCTATCCCCTCCTCTCTTCTCCAGACCATCTCCGGTGACCTTCTCCCTTGCCTCACCTCGCTGATCAACTCATCCTTGACCGCTGGCTATGTCCCTTCCGTCTTCAAGAGAGCGAGAGTTGCACCCCTTCTCAAAAAACCAACACTCGATCCCTCTGATGTCAACAACTACAGACCAGTATCCCTTCTTTCTTTTCTCTCCAAAACTCTTGAGCGTGCCGTCTTTAGCCAACTCTCTTGCTATCTCTCTCAGAATGACCTTCTTGATCCAAACCAGTCAGGTTTCAAGACTGGTCATTCAACTGAGACTGCTCTTCTCTGTGTCACGGAGGCTCTCCGCACTGCTAAAGCTAACTCTCTCTCCTCTGCTCTTGTCCTTCTAGACCTGTCTGCTGCCTTTGATACTGTGAACCATCAGATCCTCCTCTCCACCCTCTCCGAGCTGGGCATCTCCGGCGTGGCTCACTCTTGGATTGCGTCCTACCTGACCGGTCGCTCCTACCAAGTGGCATGGCGAGAAGCTGTCTCCGCACCACGTGCTCTCACCACTGGTGTCCCCCAGGGCTCAGTTCTAGGCCCTCTCCTATTCTCGCTATACACCAAGTCACTTGGCTCTGTCATATCCTCACATGGCCTCTCCTATCATTGCTACGCTGACGACACACAACTAATCTTCTCCTTTCCCCCTTCTGATAACCAGGTGGCGAATCGCATCTCTGCATGTTTAGCAGACATATCAGTATGGATGACGGATCACCACCTCAAGCTGAACCTTGGCAAGACGGAGGTGCTCTTCCTCCCGGGGAAGGACTGCCTGTTCCATGATCTCGCCATCACGGTTGACAACTCCGTTGTGTCCTCCTCCCAGAGTGCGAAGAGCCTTGGCGTGACCCTGGACAACACCCTGTCGTTCTCCGCTAACATCAAGGCGGTGACCCGATCCTGTAGGTTCATGCTCTACAACATTCGGAGAGTACGACCCTGCCTTACACAGGAAGCGGCACAGGTCCTAATCCAGGCACTTGTCATCTCCCGTCTGGATTACTGCAACTCGCTGTTGGCTGGGCTCCCTGCCTGTGCCATTAAACCCTTACAACTCATCCAGAATGCCGCAGCCCGTCTGGTGTTCAACCTTCCCAAGTTCTCTCACGTCACCCCGCTCCTCCGCACACTCCACTGGCTTCCAGTTGAAGCTCGCATCTGCTACAAGACCATGGTGCTTGCCTACGGAGCTGTGAGGGGAACGGCACCTCCGTACCTTCAGGCTCTGATCAGTCCCTACACCCAAACGAGGGCACTGCGTTCATCCACCTCTGGCCTGCTGGCTCCCCTACCTCTGCGGAAGCATAGTTCCCGCCCAGCCCAGTCCAAACTGTTCGCTGCTCTGGCACCCCAATGGTGGAACAAGCTCCCTCACGACGCCAGGACAGCGGAGTCACTCACCACCTTCTGGAGACATTTGAAACCCCACCTCTTTAAGGAATACCTGGGATATGATAAAGTAATCCTTCTACCCCCCCCTCCCCCCCCTTACTCCAACCCACCCCCCATGCCCCCCCCAAAAAAAATATATATATATATATATATATATATATATATATATATATATATATATATATATATAAAAAATACAAAAAACAAAATTTTAAGATAAACAAAAGTGGTGATCCCACTGGCTATAAGGTGAATGCACCTATTTGTAAGTCGCTCTGGATAAGAGCGTCTGCTAAATGACGTAAATGTGAATTTATGGCCCTCTTCAGAATAGATCGTCTCTCTAACCTCTGACTAGACAAACCATCAGATCTCTCTACACTGCTTCCCAAATGATACCCTTTACAGGGCTTTATAGGGCTTTATAGGGCTTTATAGGGCTCTGGTCAAAAGTAGTGCACTATATGTAGGGATTAGGGTGCCATTTCAGACTCAATCTCTCAATGCACTGCACATTCAGATAGTAATTTCAGTAATAGGCCTTTAACAGCATGTTCCCCTTGTTTACACTCAGATTCTGTCCGAAATGACACCCTAAACCTAGTGGACTTTAGAATTTTTTGAAACAAGTTATTTTTTTCATTTCACTTCACCAGTTTGGACTATTTTGTGAATGTCCATTACATGAAATCCAAATAAAAATCCATTTAAATTACAGGTTGTAATGCAACAAAATACGAAAAACGCCAAGGGGGATGAATACTTTTGCAAGGCACTGTATATATGGAATAACGTGACAACTTGGACCCAGCCTGAAACTTTTAAGCAGTCATGTGACGATCACGTCTCTGTACTCTGACACTGATGATAGAGAAACACAATCAAAAGAAGATGGAAATAAAATGCTCTCCATCTAACCAGAACAATCCTGAGACACCAGGGAAGTGGGAAGCAGCTCCAACGGACACAAAGCAGAAGACGCAAGTTAAGATACTAACTCTCTGACAAAGGTAGCCTTGAACAACTCTCTCTCACACTTCACAAACCTTGAGCATAACAGGTTGATACGGCCTGCGTCCCAAATAGCACTCTATTCCCTATATAGTGCACTACTCTGGTCAAAAGTGGTGGACTACATATGGAATAGGGTGCCATTTGGCATGCAGCTATGGTCATGCTCAGTGGTGTAAAGTACTTACGTAAAAAATACTTTAAAGTACTACTTAAGTGCTAAGGGTGCCATTTGAGACATGGGTCCTGGTAAACAAGTAGTGTGCTATAGGGAATAGGGTGCCATTTGAGACATGGGTCCTGGTAAAAAGTAGTGTGCTATAGGGAATAGGGTGCCATTTGAGACATGGGTCCTGGTAAAAAAGTAGTGTGCTATAGGGAATAGGGTGCCATTTGAGACATGGGTCCTGGTAAAAAGTAGTGTGCTATAGGGAATAGGGTGCCATTTGAGACATGGGTCCTGGTAAAAAAGTAGTGTGCTATAGGGAATAGGGTGCCATTTGAGACATGGGTCCTGGTAAAAAGTAGTGTGCTATAGGGAATAGGGTGCCATTTGAGACATGGGTCCTGGTAAAAAAGTAGTGTGCTATAGGGAATAGGGTGCCATTTGAGACATGGGTCCTGGTAAAACAGTAGTGTGCTATAGGGAATAGGGTGGCATTTTGGACACATCCAGTCTCCATTCTGCTGTCCTGTCTTCCCAGCTACTCTGTCTGGTGTCTAAACATACGACTAACTGATGCTGTTTTTAACACTGTGAATCACAGAGAGATGAGATATCAGACCCTATGGTTAAACAAAGACGAACCAGTTATCTTTGTAAAATGGGTAGTTTGAATCCTGGATGCTAATTGGCTGAAACAGCATTCTAGTGGTATGTATAGTATATCAGCCATATACAGATTAAAACAAAGACAATACAGTTATCTCCAGATTATGAAGAGGATATAATTGACGATACAGTTATCTCCAGATTATAAAGAGGATATCATTGACGATACAGTTATCTCCAGATTATGAAGAGGATATCATTGACGATACAGTTATCTCCAGATTATGAAGAGGATATAATTGACGATACAGTTATCTCCAGATTATGAAGAGGATATAATTGACGATACAGTTATCTCCAGATTATGAAGAGGATATAATTGTCATCCATGGTAACACATGGAGTTTGAGCATAACAGTGACGATTGGCTAAGATCACAGAAATAGAATTTGCTCCTATGGGGACACTCAAAATGGCCGCTAGTCCACTCATTATGACATGATTGACCTCAATGGGGACATCCGTTCTACTTGTTCTAATCCCATGGCTAAAAAAGTCATGGTCAACCTGTGTTAGACAATCGTATCAGATGAAGCCACAGACAGACATGGACCTCTCACCAGCAAGCCTTGGGCTCCGTCACAATCACCAGTAACACAGTTTCTTCCTAGAATTAGCCACAGATGGCCTTCAACGGAACAAGTGACACTAAAAGAACATTAGCCCGTTACCTCCACCGTTAACACCTCAAGCCATTCAAGATCACGTCCTACTGACTTCTTCAAGTCTTACAGCCCTACTAACCAGACATGGGTTCAAACAGTCTTACAGCCCTCCTAACCAGACCTGGGTTCAAACAGTCTTACAGCCCTCCTAACCAGACCTGGGTTCAAACAGTCTTACAGCCCTCCTAACCAGACCTGGGTTCAAACAGTCTTACAGCCCTCCTAACCAGACCTGGGGTTCAAATACTATTAGAAATCGTTCAAATACTTTGAGCGTTTGCTCTAGCCTGCCTGGAGTGGCAGATGGACAGGTTTTAGCAGTTTTGGGACTTTTTTTATTGGTCCAGTAAGCCAGGCAAACTCAATCAAGAACAGATGAAGTATTTTAAATGATTCCATGTAGTATTTGAAAGCAGGTCTGCTCCACCTTCCTCTAGCCTCAGTCCTCCTGTCTCTCTCCCCCTCCCTTAGACTCTCTCCATTAGGACAATAGGGATTACATAACCTGTTTTCTGAGAAGAGCAGGGTGAGGTTTGGAGGAAGACATAAATGATAGCAGTGTTCCTGTCCACTGTTCGCCCTGAGCCCTTATCCCCCCCCCCCCCCACATCCTCCCCCCTCCGCCACCTCACCCCCACATCCACCCCCCTCCACCACCTCACATCCACCCCCCTCCACCACCTCACATCCACCCCCCTCCACCACCCCACATCCACCCCCCTCCACCACCTCACATCCTCCCCCCTCCGCCACCTCACCCCCACATCCACCCCCTCCACCACCTCACATCCTCCCCCCTCCACCACCTCACATCCACCCCCCTCCACCACCTCACATCCACCCCCCTCCACCACCTCACATCCACCCCCCTCCACCACCTCACATCCACCCCCCTCCACCACCCCACATCCACCCCCCTCCACCACCTCACATCCTCCCCCCTCCGCCACCTCACCCCCACATCCACCCCCCTCCACCACCTCACCCCCACATCCACCCCCCTCCACCACCTCACATCCTCCCCCCTCCGCCACCTCACCCCCACATCCTCCCCCCTCCACCACCTCACATCCACCCCCCTCCACCACCTCACATCCACCCCCCTCCACCACCTCACATCCACCCCCCTCCACCACCCCACATCCACCCCCCTCCACCACCTCACATCCTCCCCCCTCCGCCACCTCACCCCCACATCCACCCCCCTCCACCACCTCACATCCACCCCCCTCCACCACCTCACATCCACCCCCCTCCACCACCCCACATCCACCCCCCTCCACCACCTCACATCCTCCCCCCTCCGCCACCTCACCCCCACATCCACCCCCCTCCACCACCTCACCCCCACATCCACCCCCCTCCGCCACCTCACCCCCACATCCACCCCCCTCCACCACCTCACATCCTCCCCCCTCCGCCACCTCACCCCCACATCCACCCCCCTCCACCACCTCACCCCCACATCCACCCCCCCCCACCCACATCCACCCCCCTCCGCCACCTCACCCCCACATCCTCCCCCCTCCACCACCTCACATCCTCCCCCCTCCAGTCAGACATTTGCAGGTGCTTTGCAGCCAGCATCTTTTATCAGCCTTATATAGCTAGTTGTCTCTGTATATATTCTCCATTACTATGTCATCACATTTCCCATCCACTTCCAGCTCTGTTCTAAACCGAGTGGTTGGTTTAGTTTGATGGTACTGAACACATGATACCCTCCAGGTTTAAAGCGATGGCTCGTCCTCCTGTTACTAGGTTTAAAGTGATGGCTCGTCCTCCTGTTACTAGGTTTAAAGCGATGGCTCCTCCTCCTGTTACTAGGTTTAAAGCGATGGCTCCTCCTCCTGTTACTAGGTTTAAAGCGATGGCTCCTCCTCCTGTTACTAGGTTTAAAGCGATGGCTCGTCCTCCAGTTACTAGGTTTAAAGCGATGGCTCGTCCTCCAGTTACTAGGTTTAAAGCGATGGCTCGTCCTCCAGTTACTAGGTTTAAAGCGATGGCTCGTCCTCCAGTTACTAGGTTTAAAGCGATGGCTCGTCCTCCTGTTACGGTGAGAGGAAGTCATAAAACAGCAGACACCTTCCTATACTCATTACCATACTTTCAGAAACACCTGGCAACTGAGTGGCTTACTAATTGTGTGCTTAGAGAATGAGTAACTCAGTGTGATGTAGGACACGTCTAGTTGAAATTAGAGCAACAATTGTAATCCCTTACAATATACGTTCAGTTGATTAAGCAAGATATTGTCTAACATCCTGGTCTGAGTAAATGTGAAAGGTATTTAGGTAATCAAAATGGAACTGTGCCATCCACATGGGCTCTGTCCTGTCCTGGGAAATAATGACTATTGATTTCTACAATGTGTGTCATTTCCTGAAAGCTATATCTGGATCACATGACAGCAGACTGTCCCAAATGGCACCCTGTTCTCTATATAATGCACTACTGGGTCATGGTGAAAAGTAGTGCACTATGTAAGGATCAGGGTGCCATTTGGGACACAGAAATATCATCATGTGAATGTTACCGACAGAGATGGGAGAGTGACCCTAAAAGACCCATGGGTCATGGACATTACCGTGGCGATAGACTGTTCTACTGTATTACAACACATTAACATTACCATGGTGATAGACTCTGTTCTACTGTATTACAACACATTGACATTACCATGGTGATAGACTCTGTTCTACTGTATTACAACACATTAACATTACCATGGTGATAGACTCTGTTCTACTGTATTACAACACATTGACATTACCATGGTGATAGACTCTGTTATACTGTATTACAACACATTAACATTACCATGGTGATAGACTCTGTTCTACTGTATTACAACACATTAACATTACCATGGTGATAGACTCTGTTCTACTGTATTACAACACATTAACATTACCATGGTGATAGACTCTGTTCTACTGTATTACAACACATTAACATTACCGTGGCAATAGACTGTTCTACTGTATTACAACACATTAACATTACCGTGGCGATAGACTGTTCTACTGTATTACAACACATTAACATTACCATGGTGATAGACTCTGTTCTACTGTATTACAACACATTAACATTACCATGGTGATATACTCTGTTCTACTGTATTACAACACATTAACATTACCATGGTGATAGACTCTGTTCTACTGTATTACAACACATTAACATTACCATGGTGATAGACTCTGTTCTACTGTATTACAACACATTAACATTACCATGGTGATAGACTCTGTTCTACTGTATTACAACACATTACCATTACCATGGTGATAGACTCTGTTCTACTGTATTACAACGCATTAACATTACCATGGTGATAGACTCTGTTCTACTGTATTACAACATTAACATTACCATGGTGATATACTCTGTTCTACTGTATTACAACACATTAACATTACCATGGTGATAGACTCTGTTCTACTGTATTACAACACATTAACATTACCATGGTGATAGACTCTGTTCTACTGTATTACAACACATTAACATTACCATGGTGATAGACTCTGTTCTACTGTATTACAACACATTAACATTACCATGGTGATAGACTCTGTTCTACTGTATTACAACACATTAACATTACCATGGTGATAGACTCTGTTCTACTGTATTACAAAACATTAACATTACCATGGCGATAGACTCTGTTCTACTGTATTACAACGCATTAACATTACCATGGTGATAGACTCTGTTCTACTGTATTACAACACATTAACATTACCATGGCGATAGACTCTGTTCTACTGTATTACAACACATTGACATTACCATGGTGATAGACTCTGTTCTACTGTATTACAACACATTAACATTACCATGGTGATAGACTCTGTTCTACTGTATTACAACACATTGACATTACCATGGTGATAGACTCTGTTCTACTGTATTACAACACATTAACATTACCATGGTGATAGACTCTGTTCTACTGTATTACAACACATTAACATTACCATGGTGATAGACTCTGTTCTACTGTATTACAACACATTAACATTACCATGGTGATAGACTCTGTTCTACTGTATTACAACACATTAACATTACCGTGGCAATAGACTGTTCTACTGTATTACAACACATTAACATTACCGTGGCGATAGACTGTTCTACTGTATTACAACACATTAACATTACCATGGTGATAGACTCTGTTCTACTGTATTACAACACATTGACATTACCATGGTGATAGACTCTGTTCTACTGTATTACAACACATTAACATTACCATGGTGATAGACTCTGTTCTACTGTATTACAACACATTGACATTACCATGGTGATAGACTCTGTTCTACTGTATTACAACACATTAACATTACCATGGTGATAGACTCTGTTCTACTGTATTACAACACATTAACATTACCATGGTGATAGACTCTGTTCTACTGTATTACAACACATTAACATTACCATGGTGATAGACTCTGTTCTACTGTATTACAACACATTAACATTACCGTGGCAATAGACTGTTCTACTGTATTACAACACATTAACATTACCGTGGCGATAGACTGTTCTACTGTATTACAACACATTAACATTACCATGGTGATAGACTCTGTTCTACTGTATTACAACACATTAACATTACCATGGTGATATACTCTGTTCTACTGTATTACAACACATTAACATTACCATGGTGATAGACTCTGTTCTACTGTATTACAACACATTAACATTACCATGGTGATAGACTCTGTTCTACTGTATTACAACACATTAACATTACCATGGTGATAGACTCTGTTCTACTGTATTACAACACATTACCATTACCATGGTGATAGACTCTGTTCTACTGTATTACAACGCATTAACATTACCATGGTGATAGACTCTGTTCTACTGTATTACAACATTAACATTACCATGGTGATATACTCTGTTCTACTGTATTACAACACATTAACATTACCATGGTGATAGACTCTGTTCTACTGTATTACAACACATTAACATTACCATGGTGATAGACTCTGTTCTACTGTATTACAACACATTAACATTACCATGGTGATAGACTCTGTTCTACTGTATTACAACACATTAACATTACCATGGTGATAGACTCTGTTCTACTGTATTACAACACATTAACATTACCATGGTGATAGACTCTGTTCTACTGTATTACAAAACATTAACATTACCATGGCGATAGACTCTGTTCTACTGTATTACAACGCATTAACATTACCATGGTGATAGACTCTGTTCTACTGTATTACAACACATTAACATTACCATGGCGATAGACTCTGTTCTACTGTATTACAACACATTAACATTACCATGGTGATATACTCTGTTCTACTGTATTACAACACATTAACATTACCATGGCGATAGACTGTTCTACTGTATTACAACACATTAACATTACCATGGTGATAGACTCTGTTCTACTGTATTACAACACATTAACATTACCATGGTGATAGACTCTGTTCTACTGTATTACAACACATTAACATTACCATGGTGATAGACTCTGTTCTACTGTATTACAACACATTAACATTACCATGGTGATAGACTCTGTTCTACTGTATTACAACACATTAACATTACCATGGTGATAGACTCTGTTCTACTGTATTACAACACATTAACATTACCATGGCGATAGACTCTGTTCTACTGTATTACAACGCATTAACATTACCATGGTGATAGACTCTGTTCTACTGTTCTACTGTATTACAACACATTAACATTACCATGGTGATAGACTCTGTTCTACTGTATTACAACACATTAACATTACCATGGTGATAGACTCTGTTCTACTGTATTACAACACATTAACATTACCATGGTGATAGACTCTGTTCTACTGTATTACAAAACATTAACATTACCATGGCGATAGACTCTGTTCTACTGTATTACAACGCATTAACATTACCATGGTGATAGACTCTGTTCTACTGTATTACAACACATTAACATTACCATGGCGATAGACTCTGTTCTACTGTATTACAACACATTAACATTACCATGGTGATATACTCTGTTCTACTGTATTACAACACATTAACATTACCATGGCGATAGACTGTTCTACTGTATTACAACACATTAACATTACCATGGTGATAGACTCTGTTCTACTGTATTACAACACATTAACATTACCATGGTGATAGACTCTGTTCTACTGTATTACAACACATTAACATTACCATGGTGATAGACTCTGTTCTACTGTATTACAACACATTAACATTACCATGGTGATAGACTCTGTTCTACTGTATTACAACACATTAACATTACCATGGTGATAGACTCTGTTCTACTGTATTACAACACATTAACATTACCATGGCGATAGACTCTGTTCTACTGTATTACAACGCATTAACATTACCATGGTGATAGACTCTGTTCTACTGTTCTACTGTATTACAACACATTAACATTACCATGGTGATAGACTCTGTTCTACTGTATTACAACACATTAACATTACCATGGTGATAGACTCTGTTCTACTGTATTACAACACATTAACATTACCATGGTGATAGATTCTGTTCTACTGTATTACAACACATTAACATTACCATGGTGATAGACTCTGTTCTACTGTATTATAACACATTAACATTACCATGGCGATAGACTCTGTTCTACTGTATTACAACACATTAACATTACCATGGTGATAGACTCTGTTCTACTATATTACAACACATTAACATTACCATGGCGATAGACTATGTTCTACTGTATTACAACGCATTAACATTACCATGGTGATAGACTCTGTTCTACTGTATTACAACACATTAACATTACCATGGTGATAGACTCTGTTCTACTGTATTACAACACATTAACATTACCATGGTGATAGACTCTGTTCTACTGTATTACAACGCATTAACATTACCATGGTGATAGACTCTGTTCTACTGTATTACAACATTAACATTACCATGGTGATAGACTCTGTTCTACTGTATTACAACACATTAACATTACCATGGTGATAGACTCTGTTCTACTATATTACAACACATTAACATTACCATGGCGATAGACTATGTTCTACTGTATTACAACGCATTAACATTACCATGGTGATAGACTCTGTTCTACTGTATTACAACACATTAACATTACCATGGTGATAGACTCTGTTCTACTGTATTACAACACATTAACATTACCATGGTGATAGACTCTGTTCTACTGTATTACAACGCATTAACATTACCATGGTGATAGACTCTGTTCTACTGTATTACAACACATTAACATTACCATGGTGATAGACTCTGTTCTACTGTATTACAACACATTAACATTACCATGGTGATAGACTCTGTTCTACTGTATTACAACACATTAACATTACCATGGTGATAGACTCTGTTCTACTGTATTACAACGCATTAACATTACCATGGTGATAGACTCTGTTCTACTGTATTACAACATTAACATTACCATGGTGATAGACTCTGTTCTACTGTATTACAACACATTAACATTACCATGGTGATAGACTCTGTTCTACTGTATTACAACACATTAACATTACCATGGTGATAGACTCTGTTCTACTGTATTACAACACATTAACATTACCATGGTGATAGACTCTGTTCTACTGTATTACAACACATTAACATTACCATGGTGATAGACTCTGTTCTACTGTATTACAACACATTAACATTACCATGGTGATAGACTCTGTTCTACTGTATTACAAAACATTAACATTACCATGGCGATAGACTCTGTTCTACTGTATTACAACGCATTAACATTACCATGGTGATAGACTCTGTTCTACTGTATTACAACACATTAACATTACCATGGCGATAGACTCTGTTCTACTGTATTACAACACATTAACATTACCATGGTGATATACTCTGTTCTTCTGTATTACAACACATTAACATTACCATGGCGATAGACTGTTCTACTGTATTACAACACATTAACATTACCATGGTGATAGACTCTGTTCTACTGTATTACAACACATTAACATTACCATGGTGATAGACTCTGTTCTACTGTATTACAACACATTAACATTACCATGGTGATAGACTCTGTTCTACTGTATTACAACGCATTAACATTACCATGGTGATAGACTCTGTTCTACTGTTCTACTGTATTACAACACATTAACATTACCATGGTGATAGACTCTGTTCTACTGTATTACAACACATTAACATTACCATGGTGATAGACTCTGTTCTACTGTATTACAACACATTAACATTACCATGGTGATAGACTCTGTTCTACTGTATTACAACACATTAACATTACCATGGTGATAGACTCTGTTCTACTGTATTACAACACATTAACATTACCATGGTGATAGACTCTGTTCTACTGTATTACAACACATTAACATTACCATGGTGATAGACTCTGTCCTACTGTATTACAACACATTAACATTACCATGGTGATAGACTCTGTTCTACTGTATTACAACGCATTAACATTACCATGGTGATAGACTCTGTTCTACTGTTCTACTGTATTACAACACATTAACATTACCATGGTGATAGACTCTGTTCTACTGTATTACAACACATTAACATTACCATGGTGATAGACTCTGTTCTACTGTATTACAACACATTAACATTACCATGGTGATAGATTCTGTTCTACTGTATTACAACACATTAACATTACCATGGTGATAGACTCTGTTCTACTGTATTATAACACATTAACATTACCATGGCGATAGACTCTGTTCTACTGTATTACAACACATTAACATTACCATGGTGATAGACTCTGTTCTACTATATTACAACACATTAACATTACCATGGCGATAGACTATGTTCTACTTTATTACAACGCATTAACATTACCATGGTGATAGACTCTGTTCTACTGTATTACAACACATTAACATTACCATGGTGATATACTCTGTTCTACTGTATTACAACACATTAACATTACCATGGTGATAGACTCTGTTCTACTGTATTACAACACATTAACATTACCATGGTGATAGACTCTGTTCTACTGTATTACAACACATTAACATTACCATGGTGATAGACTCTGTTCTACTGTATTACAACACATTAACATTACCATGGTGATAGACTCTGTTCTACTGTATTACAACGCATTAACATTACCATGGTGATAGACTCTGTTCTACTGTATTACAACATTAACATTACCATGGTGATATACTCTGTTCTACTGTATTACAACACATTAACATTACCATGGTGATAGACTCTGTTCTACTGTATTACAACACATTAACATTACCATGGTGATAGACTCTGTTCTACTGTATTACAACACATTAACATTACCATGGTGATAGACTCTGTTCTACTGTATTACAACACATTAACATTACCATGGTGATAGACTCTGTTCTACTGTATTACAACACATTAACATTACCATGGTGATAGACTCTGTTCTACTGTATTACAAAACATTAACATTACCATGGCGATAGACTCTGTTCTACTGTATTACAAACGCATTAACATTACCATGGTGATAGACTCTGTTCTACTGTATTACAACACATTAACATTACCATGGTGATAGACTCTGTTCTACTGTATTACAACACATTAACATTACCATGGTGATAGACTCTGTTCTACTGTATTACAACGCATTAACATTACCATGGTGATAGACTCTGTTCTACTGTATTACAACGCATTAACATTACCATGGTGATAGACTCTGTTCTACTGTTCTACTGTATTACAACACATTAACATTACCATGGTGATAGATTCTGTTCTACTGTATTACAACACATTAACATTACCATGGTGATAGACTCTGTTCTACTGTATTATAACACATTAACATTACCATGGCGATAGACTCTGTTCTACTGTATTACAACACATTAACATTACCATGGTGATAGACTCTGTTCTACTATATTACAACACATTAACATTACCATGGCGATAGACTCTGTTCTACTGTATTACAACACATTAACATTACCATGGTGATAGACTCTGTTCTACTGTATTATAACACATTAACATTACCATGGCGATAGACTCTGTTCTACTGTATTACAACACATTAACATTACCATGGTGATAGACTCTGTTCTACTGTATTACAACACATTAACATTACCATGGCGATAGACTCTGTTCTACTGTATTACAACACATTAACATTACCATGGTGATAGACTCTGTTCTACTGTATTACAACACATTAACATTACCATGGTGATAGACTCTGTTCTACTGTATTACAACGCATTAACATTACCATGGTGATAGACTCTGTTCTACTGTATTACAACACATTAACATTACCATGGTGATAGACTCTGTTCTACTGTATTACAACACATTAACATTACCATGGCGATAGACTATGTTCTACTGTATTACAACACATTAACATTACCATGGTGATAGACTCTGTTCTACTATATTACAACGCATTAACATTACCATGGCGATAGACTCTGTTCTACTGTATTACAAGACATTAACATTACCATGGTGATAGACTCTGTTCTACTGTATTACAACACATTAACATTACCATGGTGATAGACTCTGTTCTACTGTATTACAACACATTAACATTACCATGGTGATAGACTCTGTTCTACTGTATTACAACACATTAACATTACCATGGTGATAGACTCTGTTCTACTGTATTACAACACATTAACATTACCATGGTGATAGACTCTGTTCTACTGTATTACAACACATTAACATTACCATGGTGATAGACTCTGTTCTACTGTATTACAACACATTAACATTACCATGGTGATAGACTCTGTTCTACTGTATTACAACACATTAACATTACCATGGTGATAGACTCTGTTCTACTGTATTACAACACATTAACATTACCATGGTGATAGACTCTGTTCTACTGTATTACAACACATTAACATTACCATGGTGATAGACTCTGTCCTACTGTATTACAACACATTAACATTACCATGGTGATAGACTCTGTTCTACTGTATTACAACACATTAACATTTCCACATTCAGGTTGTACAACTAATGTACAACACATTTAACTTCACGGCCGTGGTATTTATGTGATATAACAGAGTTTGTCTGCACAAACATTTTGACACTACAATTTACCTTGTCTCCACAACACTTGTGTAGCACTTGTTGTTGTATCACAACCGTTGTGCAAAATGCATTGAACAACTAGAGGTGTGAACGGGGTCATAGACATCGATGTGCCAGTGAGAAGGAAAGACCCATGGAGTGTTTGTGTCTCGGACCTGTGGAGTCAGTGAGGGACTAACTGACACTCTGCCACTCATTCACTCTCCCTGCATCCCAAATAGCACCCTAAAGCTCACAGGGCCCTGGTCAAAAGTAGAGCACTATATAGGGAATAGAGAGCCATTTAGGATGCAAACGCATATCTGACACCCAGAGGTTAGGGATCTGACTGCAACAAACACAGCAGTTACCAACCTCGCTCCCTCCCTCCTAACCTGCTGCAGGAGAGAGAGAGAGACAGAGAGAGACAGAGAGAGACAGAGAGAGAGAGAGAGTCAGACAGAGAGAGAAACCTCTGCAGTCAGTTAGCTAGCTCCGCTGACCTCTTTAGGGCTTCTCTCTCTCTCTGTCTCTCTCTCTCTCTCTCTCTCTCTCTCTCTCTCTCTCTCTCTCTCTCTGTCTCTCTCTCTCTGTCTCTCCTCTCTCTCTTCTCTCTCTCTCTCTCTCTCTCTCTCTCTCTCTCTCTCTCTCTCTCTCTCTCTCTCTCTCTCTCTCTCTCTCTCTCTCTCTCTCTCTCTCTCTCTCTGGATGCAGTATCACGTATCCTTACCACCCTTACAACACTGTTAATAACTAAATGAACACATGACAACTTTTACCTTTCATGTCATGTGAACATATGTGAAGCTGATGACATACTTTCATTGTATTTTCGACTACATATTAACGACAAACAGAACTCTTGTTAAAGATGAACACAGAGTGCTACATCAGTTTCATTAGGTGCAATGACTAATAGCTAACTCAGGGTTTCCCAAACTTGGTCCTCAGGACCCCAAGGGGTGCACGTTTTTTCCCTAACACTACACAGCTGACTCAAATGATCAAAGCTGGATGATTAGGTGATTATTTGAATCAGCTGTGTAGTGCTAGGGTAAAAAGAAAATCTGCACCCCTTGGGGTCCCGAGGACCAGGTTTGGGAAACCCTGAACTAACAACTCATACCTGTTCACTGCACCAGGCATCAAGCCCTGATCTGTCTGGATTCCAAACGTGCCATATCGTTAGATGCGTAAGATAACAGTAAGGTTACGGTAGGAAAACACTTCGCGGTACACTTCTGTCGAGCCGGGGGAATAATGCGCAACGCTACTGATGCACCCGGTTTACCATTCCTGTTGAGATGCAGCGGAACAGATGATCCTCTGAGCTCGAGCTTGCAGCAGTTCTGTCTTGAATGACATTGAGCGTTTACCCAGGAGCTTCCTCCCTCTCTCCCTCTGCCTCACTAGCTCGGACTGTCCTCCCTCCTCTCTCTCTCTCTCTCTCTCCCTCTCCCTCTCCCTCTCCCTCTCTCTCTCTCTCTTCTCTCTCTCTCTCTCTGCCTCTCTCTCTCTCTCTGCCTCTCTCTCCCTCTCCCCTCTCCCTCTCCCTCTCCCTCTCTCCCTCTCTCTCTCTCTCTCTCTCTCTTCTCTCTCTCTCTCTCTCTCTCTCTCTCTCTCTGTTCTACCCGTCTCTCTCAAACCACGCTGTTGAATAATGCAACCCTAACGTGGCCCACTCGTAAAGGTTTCTCTCCCATTCTAGGGCAATCAGGGACTGATCGCAGAGAGAGGCACAAAATGCGCTCAGCGCGGCAGCTCGGGTTACCGCTCGGTTCTCTATTCAGCTGTGCAACCATCTGACCTGCTTTTGTACCCCCTCCCAACAGCACCGGAGCGGAACGCGGCCCCGGGGCGGGATGTTTGAAGGCACAATAACAAACACAGTACACAGACTCTCTAGAACAATGACGTTGTGCAACAATAGGCTAACTAACTGGTCATCTGATGAGGCACTGGCATAATGCAGTTTCTCTGGACCTCAGCAAGTTCGTAGAAGTTCGTAGTTCGGCCCCCCACTTCCCTCCCAATGGGCCTACCAATAAACATGTATCCAAATCACATCAAATCAAATGTATTTATAAAGCCTTTTTTTTTTTTTTTACATCAACAGAGTGCTTTAAACAGAAACCCAGCCTAAAACCCCAAACAGCAAGCAATGCAGATGTAGAAGCGTTAGCTAAAGCAAAGCTATAGGCTACACGCCTTGGCGCCACAGAAAGCCTATCATCGATTCGATATGCAGCCCGATAGACATGTCGCAATTTCAGCACTACGTAGAAAACAGCAAGGTGATGCAGTAGTATACCTACCTACATACATACACCTTGCTGTTTTCTACATAGAGGGCTATAGAAGGTTGCAGAATGCTACTGCGTCACCTTGCTGTTTTCTACATAGAGGGCTATAGAAGGTTGCGGGCCCAACTGTTTTCCTTACTAAGTATTGACAACCCAGACAGTCTATCCTGAGACATTGTGCATTATACAGTGGGGTAAAAAAGTATTTAGTCAGCCACCAATTGTGCAAGTTCTCCCACTTAAAAAAATGAGAGAGGCCTGTAATTTTCATCATAGGTACACGTCAACTATGACAGACAAAATGAGAAAAAAAAAAAATCCAGAAAATCACATTGTAGGATTTTTAATGATTTTATTTGCAAATTATGGTGGAAAATAAGTATTTGGTCAATAACAAAAGTTTCTCAATACTTTGTTATATACCCTTTGTTGGCAATGACACAGGTCAAACGTTTTCTGTAAGTCTTCACAAGGTTTTCACACACTGTTGCTGGTATTTTGGCCCATTCCTCCATGCAGATCTCCTCTAGAGCAGTGATGTTTTGGGGCTGTCGCTGGGCAACACGGACTTTCAACTCCCTCCAAAGATTTTCTATGGGATTGAGATCTGGAGACTGGCTAGGCCACTCCAGGACCTTGAAATGCTTCTTACGAAGCCACTCCTTCGTTGTCCGGGCGGTGTGTTTGGGATCATTGTCATGCTGAAAGACCCAGCCACGTTTCATCTTCAAAACCTTGCTGATGGAAGGAGGTTTTCACTCAAAATCTCACGATACATGGCCCCATTCATTCTTTCCTTTTCACGGATCAGTCGTCCTGGTCCCTTTGCAGAAAAACAGCCCCAAAGCATGATGTTTCCACCCCCATGCTTCACAGTAGGTATGGTGTTCTTTGGATGCAACTCAGCATTCTTTGTCCTCCAAACACGATGAGTTGAGTTTTTACCAAAAAGTTCTATTTTGGTTTCATCTGACCATATGACATTCTCCCAATCCTCTTCTGGATCATCCAAATGCACTCTAGCAAACTTCAGACGGGCCTGGACATGTACTGGCTTAAGCAGGGGGACACGTCTGGCACTGCAGGATTTGAGTCCCTGGCGGCGTAGTGTGTTACTGATGGTAGGCTTTGTTACTTTGGTCCCAGCTCTCTGCAGGTCATTCACTAGGTCCCCCTGTGTGGTTCTGGGATTTTTGCTCACCGTTCTTGTGATAATTTTGACCCCACGGGGTGAGATCTTGCGTGGAGCCCCAGATCGAGGGAGATTGTCAGTGGTCTTGTATGTCTTCCATTTCCTAATAATTGCTCCCACAGTTGATTTCTTCAAACCAAGCTGCTTACCTATTGCAGATTCAGTCTTCCCAGCCTGGTGCAGGTCTACAATTTTGTTTCTGGTGTCCTTTGACAGCTCTTTGGTCTTGGCCATAGTGGAGTTTGGAGTGTGACTGTTTGAGGTTGTGGACAGGTGTCTTTTATACTGATAACAAGTTCAAACAGGTGCCATTAATACAGGTAACGAGTGGAGGACAGAGGAGCCTCTTAAAGAAGAAGTTACAGGTCTGTGAGAGCCAGAAATGTTGCTTGTTTGTAGGTGACCAAATACTTATTTTCCACCATAATTTGCAAATAAATTCATAAAAAATCCTACAATGTGATTTTCTGGATTTAGTCTGTCATAGTTGACGTGTACCTATGATGAAAATTACAGGCCTCTCTCATCTTTTTAAGTGGGAGAACTTGCACAATTGGTGGCTGACTAAATACTTTTTTTCCCCACTGCTCACAATTTAAAATTAGTCTTGAATGATTCATGCCAAGATATACCAGAGATAAGGGACTGTTGGTATAGCAACCATACAACTCAAACGCCGGTTCACCAGTACGAACGAAATCGCAAACCACTTTTTTTTTTTTTGAGCCCTCAAGAACTGTTGTCGCTAAATATGGTAATCTGTTTGCATCTGCCAGTTTGTTGGCTCGCCAGTATCCAGACGACCTGTCCCCAGAGCTTCCTATACAGTTAATCTCTTTATGTAACGTGTTGAGTCGGGTAATTAAGGAGAATGAGAGGCTCAATTAAAGACGTTGCAGAACTGCTTATTTAAAGCATCACTCCTTTTCGCCCAGTTTCCCTGATGTTGCTACGGCAGTCACTCTTAACCATCCTTGTAAAGTTGTCGCTTTTTAACCATGCCTGTAAATTGTCGCTATTACTACCTGAGAAGTATTAGGCTCTCGGTCTGAGTCAGCTCCACTCGTTCCACTGGTGCTGTCATAGCCTTGACCACGGCATTTGTTAACCGGTATCCCACTTACTTTCAATTCTTTCTTTTTCAAGGCCTGAGGCACTTTCATCAGGACGATTCTTGATTCATAAACCTTTTTAATTTCCATATGTACTAGGAAGCTAAGTGTTTGTTTCTTAGCTCCTAGTACACATGGAAATTAAAATGGTTTATTAATGACTTTTTTGGAGGGTTACTGTCAAAGATTGCCGTCGATGACAGGCACATGGCCCCCCATAGTTTGTGCGTTAGCTGGGTGTCCTTTGGGTGGTGGAACATTCTTGAAACACACTCAAACCGGTGCGCCTGCCACCCACTACCATACCCCATTCAAAGGCACTTAAATATTTTTTCTTTTCCATTCACCCTCTGAATGGCACACATACACAATCCATGTCTCAATTGTCTCAAGGCTTAAAAATCCATCTTTAACCTGTCTCCTCCCCTTCATCTACACTGATTGAAGTGGATTTAACAAGTGACATCAATAAGGGATCATAGCTTTCACCTGGATTCACCTGGTCAGTCTATGTCATGGAAAAAGCAGGTGTTCCTAAAGTTTTTGTACACTCAGTGTATTTCCAGTCCATGTTATTATCCGCTCATGCAGTGTTTGACCTGTCTGAGATGACCACCCTATTCAAACCTTGAATAAGCTTTGGGGATGAGTAAACATGTAATGTATAGAAGGAGTTAGAGGCAGGAGAGGAGGAGGAGGAGTGAGGTAGAGGCAGGAGAGGAGAGGAGGGAGAGGAGGGAGGGTGGTAAAGGCAGAGGAGGAGGAGTGAGGTAGAGGCAGGAGAGGAGAGGAGGGAGAGGAGAGGGGGTGGTAAAGGCAGAGGAGGAGGAGTGAGGTAGAGGCAGGAGAGGAGAGGAGGGAGAGGAGAGGGGGTGGTAAAGGCAGAGGAGGAGGAGTGAGGTAGAGGCGGAGTGAGGTAGAGGCAGGAGAGGAGAGGAGGTAGAGGCAGGGGAGGAGGAGTGAGGTAGAGAGGAGGAGGGGTGGGGGAGTGAGGTAGAGGCTGGGGAGGAGGAGTGAGGTAGAGAGGAGGAGGGGAGGTAGAGGCAGGGGAGGAGGAGTGAGGTAGAGAGGAGGAGGGGAGGTAGAGGCAGGGGAGGAGGAGTGAGGTAGAGAGGAGGAGGGGAGGTAGAGGCAGGGGAGGAGGAGTGAGGTAGAGAGGAGGAGGGGAGGTAGAGGCAGGGGAGGAGGAGTGAGGTAGAGAGGAGGAGGGGTGGGGGAGTGAGGTAGAGGCAGGGGAGGAGGGAGAGGAGGAGGCACCAGTGTAAATAACCATTAGGAGGAGCATCTGGAGAACACGGTATAATCAGATTTACATCATAGTCATTTAGCAGACGCTCTTATCCAGAGTGATTTACAGTGCATATATTTTCGTACTGGTCCCCCATGAGAATCAAACCCACAACCCTTGTGTTCAAAGCGCCATGCTCTACCAACTGAGCCACACGGCTATAAACACATCCAGACAGACAAAGTGCGTCCCAAATGGCCCACACTATAGGGAATAGGATGCCATTTGGGACGTAAACACAGAAATGTACCATTAGCCGACTGTCCTCTGTTGGTCTTTAATCTGTTCCTAGACCAGTCATTTCTCTGTTGGTTTTAAAAAGGCCAGATCTGATTGAACAGTTTCAGCATCCCTTTTCTAGTAGTTTGTTGTACTTGCCCAACACCCTTATATTCACTGTAGTGGTACTTACAAGTCGCCCCACTTTCTCAGCCAATCACGGTTGAGCTATTCCTGCATCTCACTGCCCTCCTCTCTTCCTAGTCAGAGTGAATGAGAAGGTGTCCAACTGATGAGAGTGTCCTTACGTTTTCCTACAGCTTGACTTCTTGCTTGTGCGTTCAAATACCAGTGAGTATAAGTTATACCAATGTCGTTATATTCAAGGTCTGAGTGTAAACTGCCCTAAGTACCGATTGTTTCACCCTTTATCCGTTGAGGTATGTTCGTTTTCTACCTGTACTGGTCTATTTCAGCCACCGTTGTGGGACTGTGGTAGTCTACATGTACTGGTCTATTTCAGCCACTGTTGTGGGACTGTGGTAGTCTACATGTACTGGTCTATTTCAGCCACCGTTGTGGGACTGTGGTAGTCTACATGTACTGGTCTATTTCAGCCACCGTTGTGGGACTGTGGTAGTCTACATGTACTGGTCTATTTCAGCCACCGTTGTGGGACTGTGGTAGTCTACATGTACTGGTCTATTTCAGCCACCGTTGTGGGACTGTGGTAGTCTACATGTACTGGTCTATTTCAGCCACCGTTGTGGGACTGTGGTAGTCTATATGTACCGGTCTATTTCAGCCACCTTTGTGGGACTGTGGTAGTCCACATGTCTGCGGCCGCAGTGCCTACTACTACGATTTAGAAGTCGACGTCGGCAACCTTCCGTCCCTGCTCTGGATCAAGTGGGTCTTCTCCATCTGTCGGAGGCCTGCACCAGGCGCTGGGAGCAACGGGCTCAAGTTATCCTGCCTCTCGCCCGTCCATATAGGGTCCTCCGAATTCTAGGACGGCAGGTAGCCTAGCGGTCACTACACTAGGACGGCAGGTAGCCTAGCGGTCACTACACTAGGACGGCAGGTAGCCTAGCGGTCACTACACTAGGACGGCAGGTAGCCTAGCAGTCACTGCACTAGGACGGCAGGTAGCCTAGCGGTCACTACACTAGGACGGCAGGTAGCCTAGCGGTCACTACACTAGGACGGCAGGTAGCCTAGCGGTCACTACACTAGGACGGCAGGTAGCCTAGCGGTCACTACACTAGGACGGCAGGTAGCCTAGCGGTCACTGCACTAGGACGGCAGGTAGCCTAGCGGTCACTACACTAGGACGGCAGGTAGCCTAGCGGTCACTACACTAGGACGGCAGGTAGCCTAGCGGTCACTACACTAGGACGGCAGGTAGCCTAGCGGTCACTACACTAGGACGGCAGGTAGCCTAGCGGTCACTGCACTAGGACGGCAGGTAGCCTAGCGGTCACTACACTAGGACGGCAGGTAGCCTAGCGGTCACTGCACTAGGACGGCAGGTAGCCTAGCGGTTAAGAACTTTGGGCCAGTAACTGAAAGGTCGCTGGTTCAGATCCCTGAGCCGGCAAGGTATACAAATCTTGAGCAAGGCAGTTAACCCCCAACAACAACTGCTCCCCTGGCGCCGATGACGTGGATGCTGATTAAGGCAGCACCCCCCCCCCCCACCTCTGATTCAGAGGGGTTGGGTTAAATGCGGAAAACACATTTCCGTTGAATGCATTCAGTTGTGCAACTGACTAGGTACAGTGGGGAAAAATAGTATTTAGTCAACCACCAATTGTGCAAGTTCTCCCACTTCAAAAGATGAGAGAGGCCTGTAATTTTCATCATAGGTACACGTCAACTATGACAGACAAAATGAGAAAAAAATATCCAGAAAATCACATTGTAGGATTTTTAATGAATTTATTTGCAAATTATGGTGGAAAATAAGTATTTGGTCACCTACAAACAAGGAAGATTTCTGTCTCTCACAGACCTGTAACTTCTTCTTTAAGAGGCTCCTCTGTCCTCCACTCGTTACCTGTATTAATGGCACCTGTTTGAACTAGTTATCAGTATAAAAGACACCTGTGAATGACCTGCAGAGAGCTGGGACCAAAGTAACAAAGCCTACCAACAGTAACACACTACGCCGCCAGGGACTCAAATCCTGCAGTGTCAGACGTGTCCCCCTGCTTAAGCCAGTACATGTCCAGGCCCATCTGAAGTTTGCTAGAGTGCATTTGGATGATCCAGAAGAGGATTGGGAGAATGTCATATGGTCAGATGAAACCAAAATATAACTTTTTGGTAAAAACTCAACTCGTCGTGTTTGGAGGACAAAGAATGCTGAGTTGCATCCAAAGAACACCATACCTACTGTGAAGCATGGGGGTGGAAACATCATGCTTTGGGGCTGTTTTTCTGCAAAGGGACCAGGACGACTGATCCGTGTAAAGGAAAGAATGAATGGGGCCATGTATCGTGACATTTTGTGTGAAAACCTCCTTCCATCAGCAAGGGCATTGAAGATGAAACGTGGCTGGGTCTTTCAGCATGACAATGATCCCAAACACACCGCCCGGGCAACGAAGGAGTGGCTTCGTAAGAAGTATTTCAAGGTCCTGGAGTGGCCTAGCCAGTCTCCAGATCTCAACCCCATAGAAAATCTTTGGAGGGAGTTGAAAGTCCGTGTTGCCCAGCGACAGCCCCAAAACATCTCTGCTCTAGTGGAGATCTGCATGGATGAATGGGCCAAAATACCAGCAACAGTGTGTGAAAACCTTGTGAAGACTTACAGAAAACGTTTGACCTGTGTCATTGCCAACAAAGGGTATATAACAAAGTATTGAGAAACTTTTGTTATTGACCAAATACTTATTTTCCACCATAATTTGCAAATAAATTCATTAAAAATCCTACAATGTGATTTTCTGTATTTTTTTTCCTCAATTTGTCTGTCATAGTTGATGTGTACCTATAATGAAAATTACAGGCCTCTCTCATCTTTTTAAGTGGGAGAACTTGCACAATTGGTGGCTGACTAAATACTTTTTTTCCCCCACTGTATCCCCTTTCCCCAGATAGATATATAGATTGTGATGAGGTGGTGTTGAAGGAGTCAGGCACAGGAGGGTAAATCACAGAATAACAGGCTTTAATCCGCAAAAATATAGGGTTATGCAGAAATGCGTCAAACACACTCCAGGGCACAAAACAGGAACACTGGAAAATACAAGGCATACGGGAAAATACTCCCGTAGAACTAAATACAAGAGCTTCACTAACCTTCACAATAAACAATCACCCACAAGGACAAGGGGGCAGAGGGAACACTTATACACTGAAATTAGGGGATTAGAACCAGATGTGTGTGATAACGAGACAAGGCAATTGTGATGATGATTGGGGCGGCAGTGGTTAGTACTCTGGTGACGACGAACGCCGAAGCCTGCCCAAACAAGGAGGGGAGGCAGCCTCGGCCGAAGTCGTGACATAGATACAGTAGATAGATAGGAAGGATTGGTAGATGGATAGATATTGAGGGGACTCACCATAGCAGTGTTGGCTGGTTTAGAAATGATTCTGTTTCCGGCAGTCATGGTCGCTTGAGGAGTCTGTCCTTTACCTAAAGAAAGAACACCATCACACTGGTGAGATCATCATCTTTATTAACGTCATCACCATCATCAGTAGGCAGGGCGACAGGTAGCCTAGCAATTAGAGCTTTGGGCCAGTAACCAAAAGGTCACTGGTTCGAATACCCGAGTCGACAAGGTGAAAAATCTGTTGATTTGACCTTGAGCAAGGCTCAAGGCACGTAATCTCCAAGGGTGCCAAACTACTACTAATACTCCAACCATTTACTGTAGCATGAATACTCCAACCATTTACTATAGCAGGAATACTCCAACCATTTACTATAGCAGGAATACTCCAACCATTTACTATAGCAGGAATACTCCAACCATTTACTATAGCAGAATACTCCAACCATTTACTATAGCAGGAATACTCCAACCATTTACTATAGCAGAATACTCCAACCATTTACTGTAGCAGGAATACTCCAACCATTTACTATAGCAGGAATACTCCAACCATTTACTATATAGTAATATGCCATTTAGCAGACGCTTTTATCCAAAGCGATTTACAGTCATGTGCGCATACGTTTTTACATATGGGTGGTCCCGGGGATCGAACCCACTACCCTGGCGTTACAAGCGCCGTGCTCTACCAATTGAGCTACAGAGGACCACTACTATAGCAGGAATACTCCAACCATTTACTGTAGCAGGAATACGAGCATTGTATTAACATTGTATATTGGCCCAGTTGACCAGTCATCCCCCTGGCCCTGTTGACCAGTCATCCCCCTGGCCCAGTTGACCAGTCATCCCCCTGGCCCAGTTGACCAGTCATCCCCCTGGCCCAGTTGACCAGTCATCCCCCTGGCCCAGTTGACCAGTCATCCCCCTGGCCCTGTTGACCAGTCATCACCATGGCCCAGTTGACCAGTCATCCCCCTGGCCCAGTTGACCAGTCATCCCCCTGGCCCTGTTGACCAGTCATCCCCCTGGCCCAGTTGACCAGTCATCCCCTTGGCCCAGTTGACCAGTCATCTCCCTGGCATATATTCAGGCCAACTTAATGACTGTGTGTGGGTTGTTTTAGGAAAAAGTAGTGGTTTAGGGAAACTGACTTTAGGGTCCAGTCAGGTAGAATACAGTACTTCCCTGGCCTGAATATATGTCCTGCAGTCATTCTAACATTGTAGGTCATACCAGTGGTTGATCCTTGACTGTACGCTTAGTGTTACACTATGTACATCCTGTACACAGATCCAGGTACTGCCCCTGGGCATAGGTCTCTGTGTGTTCCACTGGGCACAGGAGTCAGTTCAACATCTAGTTTTGATTTACATTTGGTTGATTGTCAACTAATGTGAATTCAACGTGAAATCAACAAATCACCATGCCATTGGATTTAGGTTAAAAGTTAGGTGAAAAATAGACTACATTCCCTGACGTTGATGACTTAAAAAAAAAAAAATCAAATCAGTTTTCCACGCTGATGTGTGTGTGATGTTATTTACAGTGTGTTACAGTGTGTGACGTTAGTTACAGTGTGTGATGCTAGTTACAGTGTGTTGACCAGGGCCCATACGGTATGTGTCCAATATGGCTCTGGTCAAAAGTAGTGCACTATATAGGGAATAGGGTGCTATTTGGGATTCACACTGTTTTTGGGATGTTACTTAGTTGTGCTGGATAAAGTAGGGATGCATTGAGCACAACAAGTCAATAGAAGTAGTTTAGTGGTAGAGTAGTGGTGGAGTAGAGTAGTGGTAGTGTAGTATAGTGGTAACATAGTGGGAGAGTAGTGGTAGAGTAGTGGTAGAGTAGTGGTAGAGTAGAGTAGTGGTAGAGTAGTGGTAGAGTAGTGATGTGGTAGAGTATTGGGGAGTAGAGTAGTGGTAGTGTAGTATAGTGGTAACATAGTGGGAGAGTAGTGGTAGAGTAGTGGTAGAGTAGTGGTAGAGTAGAGTAGTGGTAGAGTAGTGGTAGAGTAGTGGTAGAGTATTGGTAGTGTAGTGGTAGAGTAGTGTAGTGGTAAATACTGGTAAATAGTGGTAGAGTAGTGGTAGAGTAGTGTAGTGGTAAATACTGGTAAATAGTGGTAGAGTAGTAGTAGTTGTAGAGTAGTGGTAGAGTAGAGTAATGGTAGAGTAGTGGTAGAGTATTGGTAGAGTAGTGGTAGAGTAGTGGTAGAGTAGAGTAGTGGTAGAGTATTGGTAGAGTAGTGGTAGAGTAGTGGTAGAGTAGAGTAGTGGTAGAGTAGTGGTAGAGTAGTGGTAGAGTAGAGTAGTGGTAGAGTAGTGGTAGAGTAGTGGTAGAGTAGAGTAGTGGTAGAGTAGTGGTAGAGTATTGGTAGTGTAGTGGTAGAGTAGTGTAGTGGTAAATACTGGTAAATAGTGGTAGAGTAGTGGTAGAGTAGTGTAGTGGTAAATACTGGTAAATAGTGGTAGAGTAGTAGTAGAGTAGTGTAGTGGTAGAGCAGATTAGTGGTAGAGTAGAGTATAGTAGTGGTAATGTAGTGGTAGAGTATTGGTAGTGTAGTGGTAGAGTAGTGGTAGTGTAGTGGTAACGTAGTGGTAGAGTAGTGGTAGAGTAGTGTAGTGGTAGAGTAGTGTAGTGGTAAATACTGGTAAATAGTGGTAGAGTAGTGGTAGAGTAGTGGTAGAGTAGTGGTAGAGGAGTGGTAGAGTATTAGTAGTGTAGTGTAGTGGTAGAGTAATGGTAGAGTAGTGCAGTGGTAGAGTAGTGGCAGAGTATTAGTAGTGTGGTGTAGTGGTAGAGTAGTGATAGAGTAGTGGTAGAGTAGTGGTGTAGTTGTTGAGTAGTGGTAGAGTAGTGGCAGAGTATTAGTAGTGTATTGTAGTGGTAACGTAGTGGTAGAGTAGTGTAGTGGTAAATACTGGTAAAAAGGTGTAGAGTAGTGGTAGAGTAGTAGTAGAGTAGTGTAGTGGTAGAGTAGTGGTAGAGTAGTGGTAGAGTAGTGTAGTGGTAGAGTAGTGATAGAGTAGTAGTAGAGTAGTGTAGTGGTAGAGTAGTGGTAGAGTAGTGGTAGAGTAGTGGTAGAGTAGTGTAGTGGTAGAGTAGTGGTAGAGTAGTAGTAGAGTAGTGTAGTGGTAGAGTAGTGGTAGAGTAGTGTAATGATAGAGTAGTCGTAGTGTAGTGGTAGAGTAGTGTAGTGGTAGTGTAGTGGAAGAGTAGTTGTAGTGTAGTGGTATTGTTGTGTTAGTGGTAGAGTAGTATAGTGGTAGAGTAGTGGTAGAGTAGAGTAGTGGTAGTGGTAGTGATAGAGTAGAGTAGTGGTAGAGTAGTAGTTGAGTAGAGTAGTGTTAATGTAGAGTAGTGGTAGATTAGGGTAGTGGTAGAGTAGTGGTAGAGTAGTATAGTGGTAGTGGTAGTGTAGTGGTAGAGGAGTGGTAGAGTAGTGGTAGAGTAGTGTAGTGGTAACATAGTGGTAGAGTAGTGTAGTAGTACATACTGGTAAATAGTGGTAGAGTAGTAGTGGAGTAGTGTAGTGGTAGAGTAGTGATAGAGCAGAGTAGTGGTAGAGTAGTGGTAGAGTAGTGGTAGAGTAGTGTAGTGGTAGAGTAGAGTAGTGGTAGAGTATTAGTAGTGTAGTGGTAGAGTAGTGGTAGAGTAGTGTAGTGGTAAATACTGGTAAATAGAGGTAGAGTAGTGGTAGAGTAGTGTAGTGGTAAATACTGGTAAATAGAGGTAGAGTAGTGGTAGAGTAGTGGTAGAGTAGAGTAGTGGTAGAGTATTAGTAGTGTAATGGTAGAGTAGTGGTAGAGTAGTGTAGTGGTAAATACTGGTAAATAGAGGTAGAGTAGTGGTAGAGTAGTGTAGTGGTAAATACTGGTAAATAGTGGTAGAGTAGTGTAGTGGTAGAGTAGTGGTAGAGTAGTGTAGTAGTAGAGTAGTGGTAGAGTAGTGTAATGGTAGAGTAGTGTAGTGGTAGAGTAGTGGTAGAGTAGTGTAATGGTAGAGTAGTGTAGTGGTAGAGTAGTGGTAGAGCAGATTAGTGGTAGAGTAGAGTATAGTAGTGGTAATGTAGTGGTAGAGTATTGGTAGTGTAGTGGTAGAGTAGTGGTAGAGTAGTGGTAGTGTAGTGGTAACGTAGTGGTAGAGTAGTGGTAGAGTAGTGTAGTGGTAGAGTAGTGGTAGAGTAGTGGTAGAGTATTAGTAGTGTAGTGTAGTGGTAATGTAGTGGTAGAGTAGTGGTAGAGTAGTGCAGTGGTAGAGTAGTGGTGTAGTGGTAGAGTAGTGGCAGAGTATTAGTAGTGTGGTGTAGTGGTAGAGTAGTGATAGAGTAGTGGTAGAGTAGTGGTGTAGTTGTAGAGTAGTGGTAGAGTAGTGGCAGAGTATTAGTAGTGTATTGTAGTGGTAACGTAGTGGTAGAGTAGTGTAGTGGTAAATACTGGTAAATAGATGTAGAGTAGTGGTAGAGTAGTAGTAGAGTAGTGTAGTGGTAGAGTAGTAGTAGAGTAGTGTAGTGGTAGAGTAGTGGTAGAGTAGTGGTAGAGTAGTGTAGTGGTAGAGTAGTGGTAAAGTAGTGTAATGATAGAGTAGTCGTAGTGTAGTGGTAGAGTAGTGTAGTGGTAGTGTAGTGGAAGAGTAGTTGTAGTGTAGTGGTAGTGTAGTTGTAGAGTAGTGGTATTGTTGTGTTAGTGGTAGAGTAGTATAGTGGTAGAGTAGAGTAGTGGTAGAGTAGTGGTATTGTAGTGTTAGTGGTAGAGTAGTATAGTGGTAGAGTAGTGGTAGAGTAGAGTAGTGGTAGTGGTAGTGATAGAGTAGAGTAGTGGTAGAGTAGTGGTTGAGTAGAGTAGTGTTAATGTAGAGTAGTGGTAGATTAGGGTAGTGGTAGAGTAGTGGTAGAGTAGTATAGTGGTAGTGGTAGTGTAGTGGTAGAGGAGTGGTAGAGTAGTGGTAGAGTAGTGTAGTGGTAGAGTAGTGGTAGAGTAGTGTAGTGATGTAGTGGTAGAGTAGTGGTAGAGTATTAGTAGTGTAGTGTAGTGGTAACATAGTGATAGAGTAGTGTAGTAGTAAATACTGGTAAATAGTGGTAGAGTAGTAGTGGAGTAGTGTAGTGGTAGAGTAGTGGTATAGTAGTGTAATGATAGAGTAATCGTAGTGTAGTGGTAGAGTAGTAGTAGAGTAGTGTAGTGGTAGAGTAGTGATAGAGCAGAGTAGTGGTAGAGTAGTGGTAGAGTAGTGGTAGAGTAGTGGTAGAGTAGTGTAGTGGTAGAGTAGAGTAGTGGTAGAGTATTAGTAGTGGTAGAGTAGTGGTAGTGTAGTGGTAGAGTAGTGTAGTGGTAGAGTAGTGTAGTGGTAGAGTAGTGGTAGTGTAGTGGTAGAGTAGTGTAGTGGTAGAGTAGTGGTAGAGTAGTGTAATGGTAGAGTAGTGTAGTGGTAGAGTAGTGGTAGAGTAGTGTAGTGGTAAATACTGGTAAATAGAGGTAGAGTAGTGGTAGAGTAGTGGTAGAGTAGTGTAGTGGTAGAGTAGAGTAGTGGTAGAGTATTAGTAGTGTAGTGGTAGAGTAGTGTAGTGGTAGAGTAGTGGTAGAGTAGTGTAGTGGTAAATACTGGTAAATAGAGGTAGAGTAGTGGTAGAGTAGTGTAGTGGTAGAGTAGTGGTAGAGTAGTGTAATGGTAGAGTAGTGGTAGAGTAGTGTAGTGGTAGTGTAGTGGAAGTGTAGTTGTAGTGTAGTAGTAGTGGTTGATTAGTGGTAGAGTATTGGTAGTGGTTGTGGTATAGTAGTGGTAGAGTAGTGGTATAGTAGGGTAGTGATAGAGTAGTCGTAGTGTAGTGGTAGTGTAGTGGTAGAGTAGAGTGGTGGTAGATTAGTGGTAGAATAGTGGTAGAGTTGTGTAGTGGTAGTGGTAGAGTAGAGTAGTGTAGTGTGGTGGTAGAGTAGTGTAGTGGTAGAGTAGAGGTAGAGTAGTGGTAGAGTAGTGTTAGAGTAGTGATAGAGTAGAGTAGTGGTAGAGTAGTGGTAGAGTAGTTGTAGTGTAGTGATAGAGTAGTGTAGTGGTAGATTAGTGGTAGAGTAGTGGTAGAGTAGTGTTAGAGTAGTGATAGAGTAGAGTAGTGGTAGAGTAGTGTAGTAGTAGAGTAGTGGTAGAGTAGTGATAGATCAGAGTAGTGGTAGAGTAGTGGTAGAGTAGTGTAGTAGTAGAGTAGTGGTAGAGTAGTGTTAGAGTAGAGTAGTGGTAGAGTAGTGGTAGAGTAGTGGTAGAGTAGTGGTAGAGTAGTGGTAGAGTTGTGTAGTGGTAGAGTAGTGGTAGAGTAGTGATAGAGCAGAGTAGTGGTAGAGTAGTGGTAGAGTAGTGGTAGAGTAGTGTAGTGGTAGAGTAGAGTAGTGGTAGAGTAGTGGTAAATACTGGTAAATAGAGGTAGAGTAGTGGTAGAGTAGTGTAGTGGTAGAGTAGTGGTAGAGTAGTGTAGTGGTAAATACTGGTAAATAGAGGTAGAGTAGTGGTAGAGTAGAGTAGTGGTAGAGTAGTGGTAAATACTGGTAAATAGAGGTAGAGTAGTGGTAGAGTAGTGTAGAGGTAGAGTAGTGGTAGAGTAGTGTAATGGTAGAGTAGTGTAGTGGTAGAGTAGTGTAGTGGTAGAGTAGTGGTAGAGTAGTGTAGTGGTAGTGTAGTGGAAGTGTAGTTGTAGTGTAGTAGTAGTGGTTGATTAGTGGTAGAGTATTGGTAGTGGTTTTGGTATAGTAGTGGTAGAGTAGTGGTAGAGTAGTGAAGTGGCATTGGTAGGGTAGTGGTAGAGTGGAGTAGTGGAGTGGTAGAATAATGGTAGGTGGTAGATGGTGGTAGAGTAGTGGAGTGGTAGAGTAGTGGTAGAGTAGTTGTAGGGTAGTGGTAGAGTAGTGTAGTGGTAGAGTAGTGGTAGAGTAATGGTAGAGTAGTGTAGGGTAGTGTAGTGGAAGTGGTAGTGGTGGAGTAGTGGTATAGTAGAGTAGTGGTAGAGTAGTGTAGTGGTAGAGTAGATTGGTGGTATAGTAGTGGTAGAGTAGTGGTAGAGTAGAGTAGTGGTAACATATTGGTAGAGTAGTTGTAGAGTAGTAGTAGAGTAGTGGTAAGGTACTGTGGTGGTAGAGTAGTATAGTGGTGGAGTAGTGGTAGGGTACTTTGGTGGTAGAGTAGTGTAGTGGTCGAGTAGTGTAGTGGTAGAGTAGTGTAGTGGTAGAATAGTGTAATGATAGAGTAGTCGTAGTGTAGTGGTAGAGTAGAGTAGTGGTAGAGTAGTGTAGTGGTAAATACTGGTAAATAGATGTAGAGTAGTGGTAGAGTAGAGTAGTAGTAGAGTAGTGTAGTGGTAGAGTAGTGGTAGAGTAGTGTAGTGGTAGAGTAGTGTAGTGGTAGAGGAGTGGTAGAGTAGTGTAATGATAGAGTAGTCGAGGTGTAGTGGTAGAGTAGTGTAGTGGTAGTGTAGTGGAAGAGTAGTTGTAGTGTAGTGGTAGTGTAGTGGTAGAGTAGTGGTATTGTAGTGTTAGTGGTAGAGTAGTATAGTGGTAGCGTAGAGTAGTGGTAGAGTAGTGGTTGAGTAGAGTAGTGTTAATGTAGAGTAGTGGTAGATTAGGGTAGTGGTAGAGTAGTGGTAGAGTAGTATAGTGGTAGTGGTAGTGTAGTGGTAGAGGAGTGGTAGAGTAGTGGTAGAGTAGTGGCAGAGTATTAGTAGTGTATTGTAGTGGTAACGTAGTGGTAGAGTAGTGTAGTGGTAAATACTGGTAAATAGATGTAGAGTAGTGGTAGAGTAGTAGTAGAGTAGTGTAGTGGTAGAGTAGTCGTAGAGTAGTGTAATGATAGAGTAGTCGAGGTGTAGTGGTAGAGTAGTGTAGTGGTAGTGTAGTGGAAGAGTAGTTGTAGTGTAGTGGTAGTGTAGTGTAGTGGTAGAGTAGTGGTAGAGTAGTGTAGTGGTAGAGTAGTGGTAGATTAGTGTAGTGGTAGATTAGTGGTAGAGTATTAGTAGTGTAGTGTAGTAGTAACATAGTGGTAGAGTAGTGTAGTAGTAAATACTGGTAAATAGTGGTAGAGTAGTAGTGGAGTAGTGTAGTGGTAGAGTAGTGGTATAGTAGTGTAGTGATAGAGTAGTCGTAGTGTAGTGGTAGTGTAGTGGAAGAGTAGTGGTAGTGTAGTGTAGTGGTAGAGTAGAGTGATGGTAGATTAGTGGTAGAGTAGTGGTAGAGTTGTGTAGTGGTAGTGGTAGAGTAGAGTAGTGTAGTGTGGTGGTAGAGTAGTGTAGTGGTAGAGTAGTGGTAGAGTAGTTGTAGTGTAGTGATAGAGTAGTGTAGTGGTAGAGTAGTGGTAGAGTAGTGTTAGAGTAGTGATAGAGTAGAGTAGTGGTAGAGTCGTGTAGTAGTAGAGTAGTGGTAGAGTAGTGATAGATCAGAGTAGTGGTAGAGTAGTGGTAGAGTAGTGGTAGAGTAGTGGTAGAGTAGTGTAGTGGTAGAGTATTAGTTGTGTAGTGGTAGAGTAGTGTAGTGGTAGAGTAGTGGTAGAGTAGTGTAGTGGTAAATACTGGTAAATAGAGGTAGAGTAGTGGTAGAGTAGTGTAGTGGTAGAGTAGTGGTAGAGTAGTGATAGATCAGAGTAGTGGTAGAGTAGTGGTAGAGTAGTGGTAGAGTAGTGTAGTGGTAGAGTAGAGTAGTGGTAGAGTATTAGTAGTGTAGTGGTAGAGTAGTGTAGTGGTAGAGTAGTGTAGTGGTAAATACTGGTAAATAGAGGTAGAGTAGTGGTAGAGTAGTGTAGTAGTAGAGTAGTGGTAGAGTAGTGGTAGAATAGAGTAGTGGTAGGGTAGTGATAGAGCAGAGTAGTGGTAGAGTAGTGGTAGAGTAGTGGTAGAGTAGTGATAGAGCAGAGTAGTGGTAGAGTAGTGGTAGAGTAGTGGTAGAGTAGTGTAGTGGTAGAGTAGAGTAGTGGTAGAGTATTAGTAGTGTAGTGGTAGAGTAGTGGTAGAGTAGTGTAGTGGTAAATACTGGTAAATAGAGGTAGAGTAGTGGTAGAGTAGTGTAGTGGTAAATACTGGTAAATAGTGGTAGAGTAGTGTAGTGGTAGAGTAGTGGTAGAGTAGTGTAATGGTAGAGTAGTGGTAGGGTAGTGTAGTTGTAGGGTAGTGTAGTGGTAGGGTAGAGTAGTGGTAGGGTAGTGTAGTGGTAGGGTAGAGTAGTGGTAGGGTAGAGTAGTGGTAGAATAGAGTAGTGGTAGGGTAGAGTAGTGGTAGGGTAGTGTAGTGGTAGGGTAGTGTAGTGGTAGGGTAGTGTAGTGGTAGGGTAGAGTAGTGGTAGGGTAGTGTAGTGGTAGGGTAGTGTAGTGGTAGGGTAGAGTAGTGGTAGGGTAGTGTAGTGGTAGGGTAGAGTAGTGGTAGGGTAGAGTAGTGGTAGGGTAGAGTAGTGGTAGGGTAGTGTAGTGGTAGGGTAGTGTAGTGGTAGGGTAGTGTAGTGGTAGGGTAGTGTAGTGGTAGGGTAGAGTAGTGGTAGAATAGAGTAGTGGTAGGGTAGAGTAGTGGTAGAGTAGTGTAGTGGTAGAATAGAGTAGTGGTAGGGTAGAGTAGTGGTAGGGTAGTGTAGTGGTAGGGTAGTGTAGTGGTAGGGTAGTGTAGTGGTAGGGTAGAGTAGTGGTAGGGTAGTGTAGTGTAGTGGTAGGGTAGTGTAGTGGTAGGGTAGAGTAGTGGTAGGGTAGTGTAGTGGTAGGGTAGTGTAGTGGTAGGGTAGAGTAGTGGTAGGGTAGTGTAGTGGTAGGGTAGTGTGGTGGTAGGGTACTGTAGTGGTAGGGTAGAGTAGTGGTAGGGTAGTGTAGTGGTAGGGTAGTGTAGTGGTAGGGTAGAGTAGTGGTAGGGTAGTGTAGTGGTTGGGTAGAGTAGTGGTAGGGTAGAGTAGTGGTAGGGTAGAGTAGTGGTAGGGTAGTGTAGTGGTAGGGTAGTGTAGTGTAGTGGTAGGGTAGTGTAGTGGTAGGGTAGTGTAGTGGTAGGGTAGAGTAGTGGTAGAATAGAGTAGTGGTAGGGTAGAGTAGTGGTAGAGTAGTGTAGTGGTAGAATAGAGTAGTGGTAGGGTAGAGTAGTGGTAGGGTAGTGTAGTGGTAGGGTAGTGTAGTGGTAGGGTAGTGTAGTGGTAGGGTAGTGTAGCTGTAGGGTAGAGTAGTGGTAGGGTAGTGTAGTGGTAGGGTAGAGTAGTGGTAGGGTAGGGTAGTGGTAGGGAAGTGTAGTGGTAGGGTAGAGTAGTGGTAGAGTATAGTAGTGGTAGGGTAGTGTAGTGGTAGGGTAGAGTAGTGGTAGGGTAGAGTAGTGGTAGGGTAGAGTAGTGGTAGGGTAGAGTAGTGGTAGGGTAGAGTAGTGGTAGGGTAGTGTAGTGGTAGGGTAGTGTAGTGGTAGGGTAGAGTAGTGGTAGGGTAGAGTAGTGGTAGAGTATAGTAGTGGTAGGGTAGTGTAGTGGTAGGGTAGAGTAGTGGTAGGGTAGTGTAGTGGTAGGGTAGAGTAGTGGTAGGGTAGAGTAGTGGTAGGGTAGAGTAGTGGTAGGGTAGAGTAGTGGTAGGGTAGAGTAGTGGTAGGGTAGTGTAGTGGTAGAGTATAGTAGTGGTAGGGTAGTGTAGTGGTAGGGTAGAGTAGTGGTAGGGTAGAGTAGTGGTAGGGTAGAGTAGTGGTAGGGTAGTGTAGTGGTAGGGTAGTGTAGTGGTAGGGTAGAGTAGTGGTAGGGTAGTGTAGTGGTAGGGTAGAGTAGTGGTAGGGTAGTGTAGTGGTAGGGTAGAGTAGTGGTAGGGTAGTGTAGTGGTAGGGTAGTGTAGTGGTAGGGTAGAGTAGTGGTAGGGTAGCGTAGTGGTAGGGTAGAGTAGTGGTAGGGTAGTGTAGTGGTAGGGTAGAGTAGTGGTAGGGTAGAGTAGTGGTAGGGTAGAGTAGTGGTAGGGTAGTGTAGTGGTAGGGTAGTGTAGTGGTAGGGTAGTGTAGTGGTAGGGTAGAGTAGTGGTAGGGTAGTGTAGTGGTAGGGTAGAGTAGTGGTAGGGTATTGTAGTGGTAGGGTAGTGTAGTGGTAGGGTAGAGTAGTGGTAGGGTAGAGTAGTGGTAGGGTAGTGTAGTGGTAGGGTAGAGTAGTGGTAGGGTAGTGTAGTGGTAGGGTAGTGTAGTGGGAGGGTAGTGTAGTGGTAGGGTAGAGTAGTGGTAGGGTAGAGTAGTGGTAGGGTAGAGTAGTGGTAGGGTTGTGTAGTGGTAGGGTAGTGTAGTGGTAGGGTAGAGTAGTGGTAGGGTAGAGTAGTGGTAGGGTAGAGTAGTGGTAGGGTAGTGTAGTGGTAGGGTAGAGTAGTGGTGTAGGGTAGTGTAGTGGTAGGGTAGTGTAGAATAGGGTAGAGTAGTGGTATTGTAGTGTAGTGGTAGGGTAGTGTAGTGGTAGGGTAGAGTAGTGGTAGGGTATAGTAGTGGTAGGGTAGAGTAGTGGTAGGGTAGAGTAGTGGTAGGGTAGAGTAGTGGTATTGTAGTGTAGTGGTAGGGTAGTGTAGTGGTAGGGTAGTGTAGTGGTAGGGTAGAGTAGTGGTAGGGTATAGTAGTGGTAGGGTAGAGTAGTGGTAGGGTAGAGTAGTGGTAGGGTAGAGTAGTGGTATTGTAGTGTAGTGGTAGGGTAGTGTAGTGGTAGGGTAGAGTAGTGGTAGGGTAGAGTAGTGGTAGGGTAGAGTAGTGGTAGTGTAGTGGTAGGGTAGAGTAGTGGTAGGGTAGAGTAGTGGTAGGGTAGAGTAGTGGTAGGGTAGTGTAGTGGTAGGGTAGAGTAGTGGTAGGGTAGTGTAGTGGTAGGGTAGAGTAGAGTAGTGGTAGGGTAGTGTAGTGGTAGGGTAGAGTAGTGGTAGGGTAGTGTAGTGGTAGGGTAGAGTAGTGGTAGGGTAGTGTAGTGGTAGGGTAGAGTAGTGGTAGGGTAGAGTAGTGGTAGGGTAGTGTAGTGGTAGGGTAGTGTAGTGGTAGGGTAGTGTAGTGGTAGGGTAGAGTAGTGGTAGGGTAGAGTAGTGGTAGGGTAGTGTAGTGGTAGGGTAGTGTAGTGGTAGGGTAGAGAAGTGGTAGTGTATAGTAGTGGTAGGGTAGTGTAGTGGTAGGGTAGTGTAGTGGTAGGGTAGTGTAGTGGTAGGGTAGAGTAGTGGTAGGGTAGTGTAGTGGTAGGGTAGTGTAGTGGTAGGGTAGTGTAGTGGTAGGGTAGAGAAGTGGTAGTGTATAGTAGTGGTAGGGTAGAGTAGTGGTAGTGTAGTGTAGTGGTAGGGTAGTGTAGTGGTAGGGTAGAGTAGTGGTAGGGTAGTGTAGTGGTAGGGTAGTGTAGTGGTGGGGTAGAGTAGTGGTAGGGTAGAGTAGTGGTAGGGTAGTGTAGTGGTAGGGTAGTGTAGTGGTGGGGTAGAGTAGTGTCCTATTGATGGAAGAAGAGTTAGAGAAAGAATCATAGCAAAGACACAGGAGGGAGGCCACAGTGGAAAAATCTGTTTATTTGACTAGTTCTTCTATATTATTATACCATACAGAGGGAGATAGAGAGAGATTCACTACTACAGCAGGCCAGACCACTGGCTGACTGGCTCACAGTCTGGACTGGACGGGTTGAAGGAAGAACGGGGTGAATGTGTGGGTGAGAGAGAGACAGAGTGAGTGATGATCCTAATCATAACTATATCAAATGACACCTCAGCTTAACAAAAATACAGCATTAGTACGTTTGTTGTTGTTAGTTTGGGTTGAAAAGCACAGCGGTTTTGTTTCAAGGTCGTTGTTGATTATTCCCAGTACAGCAGCTTTAGACAGAGAAGCAGTTGTTTCACCACGGAAGAAAAAGACATCCTTTACACATCTCAGAAGCTCTGTATGGCAGTGTGGTTGGCTCTGAAAACGGTGTCTGCGTCCTATTCCTTACATAGTCCACTACTTTTCACCAAAGCCCTATGGGTGTTTTATATAGGGAGCCATGTGGGAAGCAGACTGTGTGACAAACAACAGTCAGTCAAGACCTGGTCCTTAGTCAGTCAAGGCCTGGTCCTTACTCAGTCAAACTTACTCAGTCAAACTCCCGTCTGGACTACTGCAACTCGCTGTTGGCTGGGCTCCCTGCCTGTGCCATTAAACCCCTACAACTCATCCAGAATGCTGCAGCCCGTCTGGTGTTCAACCTTCCCAAGTTCTCTTACGTCACCCCCCTCCTCCGCACACTCCACTGGCTTCCAGTTGAAGCTCACATCCGTTACAAGACCATGGTGCTTGCCTACGGAGCTGTGAGGGGAACGGCACCTCCGTACCTTCAGGCTCTGATCAGTCCCTACACCCAAACGAGGACATTGCGTTCATCCACCTCTGGCCTGCTGGCCCCCCTACCTCTGCGGAAGCACAGTTCCCGCTCAGCCCAGTCAAAACTGTTCGCTGCTCTGGCACCCCCAATGGTGGAACAAGCTCCCTCACGACGCCAGGACAGCGGAGTCACTCACCACCTTCCGGAGACATTTGAAACCCTACCTCTTTAAGGAATACCTGGGATAGGATAAAGTAATGCTTCTACCCCCACCCCCCCCTTTACTCCAAATCCCCCCCCCCCCCCAAAAAAAAAAAAAACATTGTAAAGTGGTTATCCCACTGGCTATAAGGTGAATGCACCTATTTGTAAGTCGCTCTGGATAAGAGCGTCTGCTAAATGACGTAAATGTAAATGTAAATGTCCTTACTCAGTCAAGGCCTGGTCCTTACTCAGTCAAGGCCCGGTCCTTACCCAGTCAAGGCCTGGTCCTTACTCAGTCAAGGCCTGGTCCTTAGTCAGTCAAGGCCTGGTCCTTACTCAGTCAAGGCCTGGTCCTTAGTCAGTCAAGGCCTGGTCCTTACTCAGTCAAGGCCTGGTCCTCACTCAGTCAAGGCCTGGTCCTCACTCACACACATCCTTATAATTATTATCATCAACTCAAAGCACTATGTCTCTGTCGAAATGGCACCCTATTCCCTATATAGTGCGCTAGTTTTGACCACAGTCCATAGGGGTAGGGCTGTTATAGTGACCGTATTACCGCAACACCAGCGGTCAAGAGTCATGTGACCGTTTAGTCACGGTAACTAGCCTTCTCCGAGCTCTGATGCTGCTGATGGTCATTGGTAGCCTACCAAACATGACATTTTTAACAACGCTTTTTTTAGGATAAAAACTAGTTCATTGCATCTGCCACGGAGCCCGGTTTCATCATATTACCACATGGCCCAGCTGCTTGCCGTAGTTTTGAAGTAGTCGCGAAAAAACAGGCCTTATTTTTAGGTCGTTTTTCACCCTGCCAGCTGCTATTAGTTCTATTGAGCTCCGTGGCACCAACTGGCCTTCAGAACGTTCTATTCCCAGCCCATTGTTCTACATCACAGTGCCTGCTTCGCTATTGCTGGCAATGAGACCTGCCCACATCAACCTCGTAGGTTTACCTCAGGTAACTTATTCTTAACAAGGTTACGGCTACTTGGTGAGCAATCTCACTGTTCGCCTGGGTACACGTTGTGGTGAGCCATAGTGCTAGCGATGGCTGGCGCATAGCCATCAAATGTTAAACATTTTCTGGTCATGGTTAACAATATTTTTTTTTTCCCTGAAAAAGGTGTAAAAGTTAGTAACTGCCTGGTACTCAGTGATCTATTGTCCCTCTAATCACTCTGACATCAATGCAAATGCAATCTAAAATCAAATCAAACACTTCATGAGAGCCCATCAGCTCATGTTGCGCAACACTTCTATAGGCTATGCAATGGAGTGAGAAAACAGAGTATGATGGCCTCTATTAAAAAGAGGAGGATCCCATCAGCTTTCTATAGGCTAGGCCTACTATATTTATTTCTCAACTATCCTAATACTAAGCACATTTCTTCGCTTTGCAACATCAGCATAGCCTACCTGGCTGTCATGAAACGGAGCCGCGGGAAAAGCGTCCTCCATTCGCTATTTAAAATGACATAGATTATGTTTTTGTTTTTTTCTGCCCCTGTTCTGACAGGTGCATGACAATGGTCCATTCTAAATTAAAACTAATTTCACACATACAGTGCATTCGGAAAAGTATTCAGACCCCTTGACTTTTTCCACATTTTGTTACGTTACAGCCTTATTCTAAAATTGATTAAATTGTCCCCCCCCCCCCCACCCTCATCAATTTACACACAATATCCCATAATGACAAAGCAAAAACAGGTTTTTAGAAATGTTTGCAAATGTATAAAAAAACTGAAATATCACATTGACTTAAGTATTCAGACCCTTTACTCTGTACTTTGTTGAAGCACCTTTGTTCTAAAGCTTTTGACAGGTAGTGTATATGTAAAGATGAAATGAATAATAGTCTGATGGGTGACGATATCATCACTGATGCCCAGCATGTCCAGTAAGGCAAGAAACAGCACAGGCCTTTTTTCCCTCGACTTTTTCAAATCACACATCATGTAGCCTAGCCCATAGGCCTATATGTTTAGATATGTTTTTCATTTGTATATGTATATTTTTTTTTACCCCCTTTTTCTCCCCAATTTCGATCTTGTCTCATCGCTGTGACTCCCCAAAGGGTGTGTCCTCCGAAACACGACCCGCCAAACCACGCTTCTTAACACCCGCCCGCTTAACCCGGAAGCCAGCTGCACCAATGTGTCAGAGGAAACACTGTTCAACTGATGACTGAGGTCAGCCTGCAGGCGCCCGGCCCGCCACAAGGACTCTCTAGAGCACGATGAGCCAAGTAAAGCCCCCACGGCCAAACCCTCCCCTAACCCGGACAACGCTGGGCCAATTGTGCTCCACCCTATGGGACTCCAGGTCACAGCTGGTTGTGACACAGCCTGGGATCGAACCCGGGTCTGTAGTGAATCGCCACTTGATAAGGCCCCTTTGATAAGGTTTGTATCACAACTAAAGCGTCCAAATAACTCCAAAAGTAGCCTAGAGGCTTTAGGACTCCTGGAACAGGGTTAGAGAACACATAGCCCACAGAGCCTAGTGAAAACCTGTTCTTATTAACATAGTCAGTGCGCAATCACGTGTGAAAACAGAGTTTTGACTGGCCTCTATTTAAAAGAGGATCCCAGCTTTCTCCTGCTGCTATATTTTTTGCTCAATTCTTAAACTTAAGCACATGAATCCGCTCTACAACTGGTGTAGCCTAACTGGCATTCATAGGCGGTGCGTGAGTTTCAAGTTTGGGGACGCTAGCTAATTTTCACCATAAAATGCACCTTTATAATAAAGCATTACATGTATAATCTCATTTGCGGACTTATGTAAAATAGCCTACTATTCGTAATGTGATGAGTTGATTGGATAGTCATAATTTAGGCTAATATAAAGCAATCACTGTTCGCAAAAAAAAAGACAGTTCAACGCATGGCCGAGCACGTATAGCATAGAGTAGGCCTAGGCTATATCAGATACGTTTCTTCTTTCTTTGCATGGGAGAAATGTGGCCTTTTATAAACACATTTCATACCATTCTACTACACTTTATATGACTGGAGACATTAGCAGACTCTTTTTTAATAGGACAAATTATAGGGTAGCCTTACTCTGCTGACACTGACAAACAGATCAATAAAAACGATGTTATCCATATAATAGACCTATGAGAAGAGGAGACACTAATATAATATAATGTTGTCCATATAATAGACCTGTCAAAAAACAAACTTTTAAGTAGCACTGACCAAACAATGATAAACAGTGAATATGCGCAGTGCGCACTCGTCGGGGATATTGCCGATGCTCTCCGGTGGTGCCAATAAGATAGGCTATTCTGTTGTTCACTCAATTCAGTTGAGAATGTTCATAACTAAAAGACAGATTGGTATTTTCATTGTCTTCTTTACAGCAATAACCATTTGCTTTCCAAACTATGTTTTCCTGCGATTGTATTTTGAAATATTGCGATATGCATGGCTTGGCCTCTCTACTTTTCACAGACAGTCGCAATAATTTGCCCAAATTAAGCGCGTTACCGTTCCTTCCGACTGTAGGCAATCCGATTTAAAACAATCCACAATTTATGTTTTTAAAAGAAGCTACTGATCCTCTGTGGCCAAGCCATGCTTTAGTAACCTATTATGAATGATTTTATTTATTTCTGTACAGACAGTAGTAGGCTAATTAGGCAATATAACTTTGTCAATTTAATTAAGTTTAGTTCAGGAAAAGCTTCCCCAACCTTATGGACGCGCTGCCTATGCTGGCATATTAAAAACATAACGGCACCTAAACTCCATTTGCAATTGAGTGCAGGCTACGGAGGATGTTTTTTTTTTTAATAGGCCATTCTAAATACATTTTAGTCATTTAGCAGAGGGTTAAGTGCCTTGCTCAAGGGCACAACTACAGATTTTTCACCTAGTCGGCTCGGGGATTAGAACCAGCGACCTTTCGGTTACTGGCACAACGCTCCTAACCACTAAGCTACCTATAAGCGATATGTAAAGACCAGGTTAAATTAAGAATATTTTGATGGGGTGAGAATATTATCAAACGCTTATCAAATTGTGAGTGAGACAACTCAGAGTATGCTATTCTGTTCTTCTGAAATAGGCTACATTTTCTTCATATCATGTATAATTTTTTTTTTGGACCTGTCTAAAATAGATTTATTGTGACGGTGTAGGCTATATTAAATGGATTAATAAGATTTTTAGCCGGTCTGCATCAGTTGCTTGTAGGCTATGTGTGGAAGCCCGAAGATGCTAAACGTGTTTATGTTCATTAAGGGTCAATTACCCTGAGACTGCAATTATTTGCATTACAATCACTGGCTGATAAAATGTCATGACCGCCACAACCCAACATAGGGCTCTGGTCTAAAGTAGTGCACTATATACTGTACGGAATAGGGTACCATTCAGGACACAGGCTTACTGTAGTGTTTTGAGTTGATGATAATAATTCTAAGGATTTTCAGATACAGATTGACAGTAACAGTGATAGCAACAGTGACAGTGATAGTGACAGTGATAGTGACAGTAACAGTGATATTAACAGTGATAGTGACAGTAACAGTGACAGTGATAGTGACAGTAACAGTAACAGTGACAGTGATAGTGACAGTGATAGTGACAGTAACAGTGACATTAACAGTGATAGTGACAGTAACAGTGACAGTGATAGTGACAGTAACAGTAACAGTGACAGTGATAGTGACAGTGATAGTGACAGTAACAGTGACATTAACAGTGATAGTGTCGGTGACAGTGATATTGACGTGACAGTGACAGTGATAGTGACAGTAACAGTGACAGTGATAGTAACAGTGACAGTGAAAGTGATAGTAACAGTGACAGTGATAGTGACAGTGATAGTGACAGTGACAGTAACAGTGACAGTGATAGTGTCGGTGACAGTGATAGTAACAGTGATAGTGACAGTGATAGTAACAGTGAAAGTAACAGTGACAGTGACAGTGACAGTAACAGTGACAGTAACAGTGATAGTGTCGGAGACAGTGATAGTGACAGTGACAGTGACAGTGACAGTGTCGGAGACAGTGATAGTAACAGTGACAGTGACAGTGACAGTGATAGTAACAGTGACAGTGATAGTAACAGTGATAGTGACAGTGACAGTAACCGTGATAGTAACCGTGATAGTAACAGTGATAGTAACAGTGATAGTAACAGTGATAAATAGTGATAGTGTCGGTGACAGTACTTCTAAATAAGTAAACAACATTCCTTGTTTATCTAGTGGTCTGAATTCATTCTACCAGGGGTTTTTCACTTGGTGAGTAGAGTGGTGAACTCTGTATAAACCTAACCATGGTGTAACGGCTAAGGTGCTTCAATATTATTATCATTATACTATGGATCCCTACTGTATCTCTCCATACTGTGGCTGAACTAGAAGGTCTTATTAAAAACCAGACAGGTGTATAAAAACCTTGTTTCATACACAAAGCAACATCAACACACTCTAGGAAAAAGAATCAAGGTTTGTTGTTATAGAAAAACATGATGGCTTTGTGACTAGAATGCCTCTGACTACTCTGTAGAAAAGCGCATCTTGTGGCCCAAACATGGGGTGTGCATCCGGAATGGCACCCTGTTCCCTATGTAGTACACTACTTTTGACTATGGCCCATAGGGAGGGGAGAGGAAGGAGGACAGGAGGGGAGAGTTAGGAGGACAAGAGGGGAGAGGAAGGAGGACAGGAGGGGAGAGTTAGGAGGACATGAGGGGAGAGGAAGGATGACAGGAGGGGAGAGGAAGGAGGACAGGAGGGGAGAGTTAGGAGGACAGGAGGGGAGAGGAAGGAGGACAGGAGGGGAGAGTTAGGAGGACAGGAGGGGAGAGGAAGGAGGACAGGAGGGGAGAGGAAGGAGGACAGGAGGGGAGAGGAAGGATGACAGGAGGGGAGAGGAAGGAGGACAGGAGGGGAGAGTTAGGAGGACAGGAGGGGAGAGGAAGGAGGACAGGAGAGTTAGGAGGACAGGAGGGGAGAGGAAGGAGGACAGGAGGGGAGAGGAAGGAGGACAGGAGGGGAGAGTTAGGAGGACAGGAGGAGAGAGGAAGGACAGGAGGGGAGAGTTAGGAGGACAGGAGGAGAGAGGAAGGAGGACAGGAGGGGAGAGTTAGGAGGACAGGAGGAGAGAGGAAGGAGGACAGGAGGGGAGAGTTAGGAGGACAGGAGGGGAGAGGAAGGAGGACAGGAGGGGAGAGTTAGGAGGACAGGAGGGGAGAGGAAGGAGGACAGGAGGGGAGAGGAAGGACAGGAGGGGAGAGTTAGGAGGACGGGAGGGGAGAGGAAGGAGGACAGGAGGGGAGAGTTAGGAGGACAGGAGGGGAGAGGAAGGAGGACAGGAGGGGAGAGGAAGGAGGACAGGAGGGGAGAGGAAGGAGGACAGGAGGGGAGAGGAAGGAGGACAGGAGGGGAGAGGAAGGAGGACAGGAGGGGAGAGGAAGGAGGACAGGAGGGGAGAGTTAGGAGGACAGGAGGAGAGAGGAAGGACAGGAGGGGAGAGTTAGGAGGACAGGAGGAGAGAGGAAGGAGGACAGGAGGGGAGAGTTAGGAGGACAGGAGGAGAGAGGAAGGAGGACAGGAGGGGAGAGTTAGGAGGACAGGAGGGGAGAGGAAGGACAGGAGGGGAGAGGAAGGACAGGAGGGGAGAGTTAGGAGGACGGGAGGGGAGAGGAAGGAGGACAGGAGGGGAGAGTTAGGAGGACAGGAGGGGAGAGGAAGGAGGACAGGAGGGGAGAGGAAGGACAGGAGGGGAGAGGAAGGACAGGAGGGGAGAGTTAGGAGGACAGGAGGGGAGAGGAAGGAGGACAGAAGGGGAGAGTTAGGAGGACAGGAGGGGAGAGGAAGGAGGACAGGAGGGGAGAGGAAGGACAGGAGGGGAGAGTTAGGAGGACGGGAGGGGAGAGGAAGGAGGACAGGAGGGGAGAGTTAGGAGGACAGGAGGGGAGAGGAAGGAGGACAGGAGGGGAGAGGAAGGACAGGAGGGGAGAGTTAGGAGGACAGGAGGGAAGAGGAAGGAGGACAGGTGAGGATAGTTAGGAAGACAGGAGGGGAGAGGAAGAAAGAAAAAAATAAGAAATGCTCCAATCCATGCTAAGGATCTATGGCTTTTATGGATGCTGCATTTGTATACAAATACTATATATACTACCTGTCAAAAGTTTTAGAACACCTACTCATTCAAGGGTTTTTCTTTATTTTTACTATTTTCTACATTGTAGAATCAGATGACCTGGCCTCCACAATCCCACGACCTCAAACAAATTGAGATGGTTTGCAGCCAACAAGTGCTCAGCATACAGTGGGGAAAAAAAGTATTTAGTCAGCCACCAATTGTGCAAGTTCTCCCACTTAAAAAGATGAGAGAGGCCTGTAATTTTCATCATAGGTACACGTCAACTATGACAGACAAATTGAGATTTTTTTTCTCCAGAAAATCACATTGTAGGATTTTTAATGAATTTATTTGCAAATTATGGTGGAAAATAAGTATTTGGTCACCTACAAACAAGCAAGATTTCTGGCTCTCACAGACCTGTAACTTCTTCTTTAAGAGGCTCCTCTGTCCTCCACTCGTTACCTGTGTTAATGGCACCTGTGTGAACTTGTTATCAGTATAAAAGACACCTGTCCACAACCTCAAACAGTCACACTCCAAACTCCACTATGGCCAAGACCAAAGAGCTGTCAAAGGACACCAGAAACAAAATTGTAGACCTGCACCAGGCTGGGAAGACTGAATCTGCAATGTGTAAGCAGCTTGGTTTGAAGAAATCAACTGTGGGAGCAATTTTTTGGAAATGGAAGACATACTGATAATCTCCCTCGATCTGGGGCTCCACGCAAGATCTCACCCTGTGGGGTCAAAATGATCACAAGAACGGTGAGCAAAAATCCCAGAACCACACGGGGGGACCTAGTGAATGACCTGCAGAGAGCTGGGACCAAAGTGACAAAGCCTACCATCAGTAACACACTACGCCGCCAGGGACTCAAATCCTGCAGTGCAAGACGTGTCCCCCTGCTTAAGCCAGTACATGTCCAGGCCCGTCTGAAGTTTGCTAGAGTGCATTTGGATGATCCAGAAGAGGATTGGGAGAATGTCATACGGTCAGATGAAACCAAAATAGAACTTTTTGGTAGAAACTCAACTCGTCGTGTTTGGAGGACAAAGAATGCTGAGTTGCATCCAAAGAACACCATACCTACTGTGAAGCATGGGGGTGGAAACATCATGCTTTGGGGCTGTTTTTCTGCAAAGGGACCAGGACGACTGATTCGTGTAAAGGAAAGAATGAATGGGGCCATGTATCGTGAGATTTTGAGTGAAAACCTCCTTCCATCAGCAAGGGCATTGAAGATGAAACGTGGCTGGGTCTTTCAGCATGACAATGATCCCAAACACACCGCCCGGGCAATGAAGGAGTGGCTTCGTAAGAAGCATTTCAAGGTCCTGGAGTGGCCTAGCCAGTCTCCAGATCTCAACCCCATAGAAAATCTTTGGAGGGAGTTGAAAATCCGTGTTGCCCAGTGACAGCCCCAAAACATCACTGCTCTAGAGGAGATCTGCATGGAGGAATGGGCCAAAATACCAGCAACATTGTGTGAAAACCTTGTGAAGACTTACAGAAAACGTTTGACCTGTGTCATTGCCAACAAAGGGTATATAACAAAGTATTGAGAAACTTTTGTTATTGACCAAATACTTATTTTCCACCATATTTTGCAAATAAATTCATTAAAAATCCTACAATGTGATTTTCTGGAAAGAGAATTCTCATTTTGTCTGTCATAGTTGACGTGTACCTATGATGAAAATTACAGGCCTCTCTCATCTTTTTAAGTGGGAGAACTTGCACAATTGGTGGCTGACTAAATACTTTTTCCCCCACTGTATGTGGGAACTCCTTCAAGACTGTTGGAAAAGCATTCCAGGTGAAGCTGGTTAAGAGAATGCCAAGACTGTGCAAAGCTGTCATCATTGCAAAGGGGGGCCATTTGAAGAATTTCAAATATATAATATATTTTGATTTGTTTAACACTTTTTTGGTTACTACATCATGATTCCATATGTGCTATTTCATAGTTTTGATGTCTTCACTATTATTCTACAATGTAGAAAATAGTAAAAATAAAGAAAAACCCTTGAATGAGTAGGTGTTCTAAAACTTTTGACCGGTAGTGTATATATATATAATATATATACATACACTGAATATACAAAACTGCTCTTTCCATGGTCCTCTGTAGCTCAGCTGGTAGAGCACGGCGCTTGTAACGCCAGGGTAGTGGGTTTGATCCCCGGGACCACCCATACACAAAAAAAATAAAAAATGTATGCGCGCATGACTGTAAGTCGCTTTGGATAAAAGCATCTGCTAAATGGCATATTATTATTATATTACAAAGACTGATCCGGTGAATCCAGGTGAAAGCTTTGATCCCTTATTGATGTCACTTGTTAAATCCACTTCAATCAGTGTAGATGAAGGGGCGGAGACAGGTTAAAGAAGGATGTTTAAGCATTGAGACAACTGAGACATGGATTGTGTATGTGTGCCATTCAGATGGTAAATGGGCAAGAAAGAAGATTTAAGTGCCTTTGAATGGGGTACGGTAGCAGGTGGCGTGTAGTGGTTATAGCCCCGTGTAGCTCAGTTGGTAGAGCATGGCGATTGCAACGCCAGGGTTGTGGGTTCGTTTCCCACGGGGGACCAGTATGAAAAAATTAATAATTGTATGCAAAAAAACTGTAAGTCGCTCTGGATAAGAGCGTCTGCTAAATGACCAAAATGTAAAAATGTGCCAGGTGCACCGGTTTTTGTCAAGAACTGCAACGCTCAATAGTTTCCCGTGTGTATCAAGAATGGTCCACCACCCAAATGACATCCAGCCAACTTGAAACAACTCTGAGAAGCATTGGAGTCAACATGGGCCAGCATCCCTGTGGAACGCTTTCGACACCTTGTAGAGTCCAATGCCCTGACAAATTGAGGCTGTTCTGAGGGCAAAAGGGGGGTGCAACTCAATTTTAGGAAGGTGTCCTTAATGTTTTGCACATTCAGCGTATATTATTATTACTATACAATCAACGTCTCTATAAATACATGTTGAAAATATCATCTGCACTCATATTGAGCAAATATATACTTTCTTTATCTACAGACTGTGTGTGTGTGTGTGTGTGTGTGTGTGCGCGTGCGTGCGTGTGTGTTTGTGGGTGTGCACACACGCACGCACGCACGCACGCACGCACGCACACACACACACACACACACACACACACACACACACACACACACACACACACACACACACACACACACACACACACACACACACACACACACACACACACACACACAGTCTGTAGATAAAGAAAGTATATATTTGAATACCTTCAAATTACCGAGGCTGTTCTCAGGGATCTGTCTGTCTGTGACATGCTGGCATCATCACCTGAGCACTAACACACTGCCACTCCATAGTCAGGCTGGGTCCCAACTGACCCACTCCATAGTCAGGCTGGGTCCCAACTGACCCACTCCATAGTCAGGCTGCGTCCCAACTGACTCCTATTCCCTGTGTAGTGCCTTACTTTTGACCAGGGTCCGAAGTTGTGTTCGCTGGTTTGCTAACTTCAGTCGGATTGTGGTAGAGATTGTTCTAGGTGGTAGCAAATGATATGCTAACTGGAATCACAGTGGAGAATATGATGCCTATATCAGTTGGCAACAATACCAGTCAGTCTTAAACTATTGAGAATTAAGTATTTCCACATCGTTTTTACTATTATTGTTGTTGATGGATTGTTCTGCAGTATGTAAGTGTTGTTCTGTTGGTGCATAGCTAGGCCAGACCCCATAATACTTGTAAACTAAGGTCTGGTTACTCTGCCAGGCAAACTGGACCTCAGTAGATTCTCAGTACAACCCTCATTACACTACGTCACATGGTTAACCCAATGGCATGCTGTCAGTGTGTGTACAGGTAGGTCAGATAGCAGAACAGAGTTAGAGACACTAGGAGCTTTAGTTGACCTTAAGCGTTCTTTGTAACCTGATGTTAAAGTCAACTGGGAGGAGAATGACTTCCTTCGTCCCCTAGTTCCTTTAACCAGCAGGTTGACCTTTATTGTGATGAGTCTTGTCCTGGAGGCAGAACTGGGGCGATTTCCCCTTAGATAGGCCAGCAGCAAAGTCAAAATTGGCTATTTTTCAAAGATGAATGAAGCTGCCTCCAGAACAAAGTTAACGATGACAAAAACGAACCTGCTCTGAACCAATGCATTTAGAGAGAGAGAGAAAGAGAGACAGAGAAAACCTACTCAGTTGTACAACTGAATGCATTCAACTGAAATCTCTGTCTTCTGCATTTAACCCAACCCCTCTGAATCAGGACGGGGGGGGGGGGGCTACCTTAATTGACGTCCACGTCATTGGCGCATGGGGACAGAACGGCAGATTTTTCCACCTTGCCGGCTCGGGGATTTAAACCAGAGACCTTTCGGTTACTTGCCCAATGCTCTTAACCGCTAGGCTACCTGTCGACGTAGAGTTCCCTCCTCTACTCTGATATCCAGGTAGTTCCCTCCTCTACTCTGATATCCAGGTAGTTCCCTCCTCTACTCTGATATCCAGGTAGTTCCCTCCTCTACTCTGATATCCAGGTAGTTCCCTCCACTACTCTGATATCCAGGTAGTTCCCTCCACTACTCTGATATCCAGGTAGTTCCCTCCTCTACTCTGATATCCAGGTAGTTCCCTCCTCTACTCTGATATCCAGGTAGTTCCCTCCTCTACTCTGATATCCAGGTAGTTCCCTCCTCTACTCTGATATCCAGGTAGTTCCCTCCTCTACTCTGATATCCAGGTAGTTCCCTCCTCTACTCTGATATCCAGGTAGTTCCCTCCTCTACTCTGATATCCAGGTAGTTCCCTCCTCTACTCTGATATCCAGGTAGTTCCCTACTCTACTCTGATATCCAGGTAGTTCCCTCCTCTACTCTGATATCCAGGTAGTTCCCTCCTCTACTCTGATATCCAGGTAGTTCCCTCCTCTACTCTGAGATCAAGGTAGTTCCCTCCACTACTCTGATATCCAGGTAGTTCCCTCCACTACTCTGATATCCAGGTAGTTCCCTCCTCTACTCTGATATCCAGGTAGTTCCCTCCTCTACTCTGATATCCAGGTAGTTCCCTCCTCTACTCTGATATCCAGGTAGTTCCCTCCTCTACTCTGATATCCAGGTAGTTCCCTCCTCTACTCTGATATCCAGGTAGTTCCCTCCTCTACTCTGAGATCAAGGTAGTTCCCTCCACTACTCTGATATCCAGGTAGTTCCCTCCACTACTCTGATATCCAGGTAGTTCCCTCCTCTACTCTGATATCCAGGTAGTTCCCTCCTCTACTCTGATATCCAGGTAGTTCCCTCCACTACTCTTATATCCAGGTAGTTCTCTCCTCTACTCTGATATCCAGGTAGTTCCCTCCTCTACTCTGATATCCAGGTAGTTCCCTCCTCTACTCTGATATCCAGGTAGTTCCCTCCACTACTCTGATATCCAGGTAGTTCCCTCCACTACTCTGATATCCAGGTAGTTCCCTCCTCTACTCTGATATCCAGGTAGTTCCCTCCTCTACTCTGATATCCAGTTAGTTCCCTCCTCTACTCTGATATCCAGGTAGTTCCCTCCTCTACTCTGATATCCAGGTAGTTCCCTCCTCTACTCTAATATCCAGGTAGTTCCTTCCACTACTCTGATATCCAGGTAGTTCCCTCCTCTACTCTGATATCCAGGTAGTTCCCTCCTCTACTCTGAGATCCAGGTAGTTCCCTCCACTACTCTGATATCCAGGTAGTTCCCTCCACTACTCTGATATCCAGGTAGTTCCCTCCTCTACTCTGATATCCAGGTAGTTCCCTCCTCTACTCTGATATCCAGGTAGTTCCCTCCACTACTCTGATATCCAGGTAGTTCCCTCCTCTACTCTGATATCCAGGTAGTTCCCTCCTCTACTCTGATATCCAGGTAGTTCCCTCCACTACTCTGATATCCAGGTAGTTCCCTCCTCTACTCTGATATCCAGGTAGTTCCCTCCTCTACTCTGATATCCAGGTAGTTCCCTCCTCTACTCTGATATCCAGGTAGTTCCATCCTCTACTCTGATATCCAGGTAGTTCCCTCCTCTACTCTGATATCAAGGTAGTTCCCTCCTCTACTCTGATATCCAGGTAGTTCCCTCCTCTACTCTGATATCCAGGTAGTTCCCTCCTCTACTCTGATATCCAGGTAGTTCCCTCCTCTACTCTGATATCCAGGTAGTTCCCTCCTCTACTCTGATATCCAGGTAGTTCCCTCCTCTACTCTGATATCCAGGTAGTTCCCTCCTCTACTCTGATATCCAGGTAGTTCCCTCCTCTACTCTGATATCCAGGTAGTTCCCTCCACTACACTGATATCCAGGTAGTTCCCTCCTCTACTCTGATATCCAGGTAGTTCCCTCCTCTACTCTGATATCCAGGTAGTTCCCTCCTCTACTCTGATATCAAGGTAGTTCCCTCCTCTACTCTGATATCCAGGTAGTTCCCTCCTCTACTCTGATATCCAGGCAGTTCCCTCCTCTACTCTGATATCCAGGTAGTTCCCTCCTCTACTCTGACATCCAGGTAGTTCCCTCCTCTACTCTGATATCCAGGTAGTTCCCTCCTCTACTCTGATATCCAGGTAGTTCCCTCCTCTACTCTGATATCCAGGTAGTTCCCTCCTCTACTCTGATATCCAGGTAGTTCCCTCCTCTACTCTGAGATCCAGGTAGTTCCCTCCACTACTCTGATATCCAGGTAGTTCCCTCCACTACTCTGATATCCAGGTAGTTCCCTCCTCTACTCTGATATCCAGGTAGTTCCCTCCTCTACTCTGATATCCAGGTAGTTCCCTCCTCTACTCTGATATCCAGGTAGTTCCCTCCACTACTCTGATATCCAGGTAGTTCCCTCCTCTACTCTGATATCCAGGTAGTTCCCTCCTCTACTCTGATATCCAGGTAGTTCCCTCCACTACTCTGATATCCAGGTAGTTCCCTCCTCTACTCTGATATCCAGGTAGCTCCCTCCTCTACTCTGATATCCAGGTAGTTCCATCCTCTACTCTGATATCCAGGTAGTTCCCTCCTCTACTCTGATATCCAGGTAGTTCCCTCCTCTACTCTGATATCCAGGTAGTTCCCTCCTCTACTATGATATCCAGGTAGTTCCCTCCTCTACTCTGATATCCAGGTAGTTCCCTCCTCTACTCTGATATCCAGGTAGTTCCCTCCTCTACTCTGATATCCAGGTAGTTCCCTCCACTACACTGATATCCAGGTAGTTCCCTCCTCTACTCTTATATCCAGGTAGTTCCCTCCTCTATTCTGATATCCAGGTAGTTCCCTCCACTACTCTGATATCCAGGTAGTTCCCTCCTCTACTCTGATATCCAGGTAGTTCCCTCCTCTACTCTGATATCCAGGTAGTTCCCTCCACTACTCTGATATCCAGCTAGTTCCCTCCTCTACTCTAATATCCAGGTAGTTCCCTCCTCTACTCTGATATCCAGGTAGTTCCCTCCTCTACTCTGATATCCAGGTAGTTCCCTCCACTACTCTGATATCCAGGTAGTTCCCTCCACTACTCTGATATCCAGGTAGTTCCCTCCTCTACTCTGATATCCAGGTAGTTCCATCCACTACTCTGATATCCAGGTAGTTCCCTCCTCTACTCTGATATCCAGGTAGTTCCCTCCTCTACTCTGATATCCAGGTAGTTCCCTCCTCTACTCTGATATCCAGGTAGTTCCCTCCTCTATTCTGATATCCAGGTAGTTCCCTCCACTACTCTGATATCCAGGTAGTTCCCTCCTCTACTCTGATATCCAGGTAGTTCCCTCCTCTACTCTGATATCCAGGTAGTTCCCTCCTCTACTCTGAGATCCTGGTAGTTCCCTCCTCTACTCTGATATCCAGGTAGTTCCCTCCTCTACTCTGAGATCCAGGTAGTTCCCTCCACTACTCTGATATCCAGGAAGTTCCCTCCACTACTCTGATATCCAGGTAGTTCCCTCCTCTACTCTGATATCCAGGTAGTTCCCTCCTCTACTCTGATATCCAGGTAGTTCCCTCCTCTATTCTGATATCCAGGTAGTTCCCTCCTCTACTCTGATATCCAGGTAGTTCCCTCCTCTACTCTGATATCCAGGTAGTTCCCTCCTCTACTCTGATATCCAGGTAGTTCCCTCCTCTACTCTGATATCCAGGTAGTTCACTCCTCTACTCTGATATCCAGGTAGTTCCCTCCTCTACTCTGATATCCAGGTAGTTCCCTCCTCTACTCTGATATCCAGGTAGTTCCCTCCTCTACTCTGATATCCAGGTAGTTCCCTCCTCTACTCTGATATCCAGGTAGTTCCCTCCTCTACTCTGATATCCAGGTAGTTCCCTCCTCTACTCTGATATCCAGGTAGTTCCCTCCTCTACTCTGATATCCACGTAGTTCCCTCCTCTACTCTGATATCCAGGTAGTTCCCTCCTCTACTCTGATATCCAGGTAGTTCCCTCCTCTACTCTGATATCCAGGTAGTTCCCTCCTCTACTCTGATATCCAGGTAGTTCCCTCCTCTACTTTGACATTGTTAGCATAAGGAGTTTATGTCCAATGCAAGCCTATCATTAGGTATGATAGCTGTTGAGTGGCTGATAGATAGTGTTTAGGAGTGGCTGATAGATGGTGTTTAGGAGTGGCTGATAGATGGTGTTTAGGAGTGGCTGATAGATTGTGTTTAGGAGTGGCTGATAGATGGTGTTTAGGAGTGGCTGATAGATGGTGTTTAGGAGTGGCTGATAGATGGTGTTTAGGAGTGGCTGATAGATGGTGTTTAGGAGTGGCTGATAGATGGTGTTTAGGAGTGGCTGATAGATGGTGTTTAGGAGTGGCTGATAGATGGTGTTTAGGAGTGGCTGATAGATAATGTTTAGGAGTGGCTGATAGATGGTGTTTAGGAGTGGCTGATAGATAATGTTTAGGAGTGGCTGATAGATGGTGTTTAGGAGTGGCTGATAGATAGTGTTTAGGAGTGGCTGATAGATAGTGTTTAGGAGTGGCTGATAGATGGTGTTTAGGAGTGGCTGATAGATGGTGTTTAGGAGTGGCTGATAGATAGTGTTTAGGAGTGGCTGATAGATGTTTGTAGACATATGAGCCAGTCTGAATGAAACACAAACACCCAAATTGACCCTTTCATCTTCAGATCCAGTTCTGTAACATGATCTACCAGTACTGTTGAGGATAGATAGTGAGGTTAAATGACTGTGCCTATTTCTTACAGACAATCTCTTTCTTCACGTGACATGCTTGTTTTGATGATGTCCTGTTGTTTATTCTCATTGTCGATTATTACAAAATAACAGTTAATAACCACCACACTACAATGTGTTGTGTACACATAAACTAGCAACTGACTGTCCAACCCAACCCCTGTGAGGTTTCCCCTAGCTAAAGATCCAGGATCAGCTTCCCCTCGCCCAATCCTGTCCTTAACCATTATTGGGGGAAATTAAAAACTGACCGAAGATCAGTGTCTAGGGTCAACTCAGACAGGCCAGAGATGAGACAGGATGCTTTGCTTTCCCAGCTCACAGAGGGGAGAGAGAGCGAGTGCATCGTCAGGGTCAAGGTTCGGACACAACCAGCTCACAGAGGGGAGAGGTTGTAGGTCAAAGGTCAGATAAAGAGAGTGATGTAACCCCAGCCAGGTCCCAGAGGTCAGAGTGCAGGGGGAGGTTCTGTTAGTAGCCATGAGGAGGAAGAGGATGAGGAAGAGGAGGAGGAGGGTTTAGGGAGGAGGAAGATCAGAGCCTTGATGAACCAACGAGCTCTTCCCTCCCGGCAGTCCCAGGAAAAATAGAGAGTTGTGGGTAGTGTAGTTAAAGTAATGAGGAGGTCACATGATGGTACAGCATTGGCAGCGCTTTTTCTTCTCTATACCTGCTGGGGAGGGGAGTTCCTTGGTGGTCGTGGCAGAGCTCTCGTCCTTCCCCTCCGACGACAGTTCGGTGGTGTCGCTGAGCGGCCGGGCGCCGGACACCAGGTCGGCGGCGTTGCCATCCATTATGGAGTAACCGTCGGTGACCGTTTTCTCCCGTAGCGACTTCTCATCGTCGTCATCGATCAGGACGATCTCTGCCTTGATGGTGCCGTCGAATCCCAGCAGCCTCTTGGTCTCATCCTGGTCATCTACATTATGGTAGCCCATGAAGATCATCGTGATCGGCTTCTCTGCCGTGGCCTGGGGAGCTTCCGTCACCTCCCCCTCGTAGGTCACCTCCCAGCTGGGTGGAGGCTGGGTGGTGATGGGGGCGCCTGGAGCCTGGGGCACCTTGTGGGCCGTTGTGGTAGGGCTATGGACGGCTGGGGGGGTGGTGTAGGTGGTTGGGAGCTCATCGGCGCGGTCAGCAGAGCTGGGGGAGGTTTTGGGGTCGCCAGCGCCATCGGGGGTGACGGTAACCTCAGTCTGGCTGGCGGGCCCCCCGACCCTCTGCATCAGCTCGTCCACCTGTTGGGAGCTCCAGGGGTGAACCCCGTTCTCCAGGGTGGTGCACCCCACCGAGCGGACCTCGTAGACAACATTCCGGCCGTCGTCGAAGACCTTGACCCCACGCTGGGGCACCTCGTCAGGGCTGATGGAAGACGCTGACAGGATCCTGGTGTCACCTGTCTTCCTGTCCTTCTCCACGTTGATCTCCATGGCGTACATCGCTACAGACAGACGGACAGAACACATTATCACATCGTTACCATTATAGTCCTACAATAGGCACATCACCATGGCTACAGACAGACAGACGGACAAGGGGAGACGCACAGCATACAGCATGTTACCACTAAACTATGACCATAGACACAGCATACAGCATGTTACCACTAAACTATGACCATAGACACAGCATACAGCATGTTACCACTAAACTATGACCATAGACACAGCATACAGCATGTTACCACTAAACTATGACCATAGACACAGCATACAGCATGTTACCACTAAACTATGACCATAGACACAGCATACAGCATGTTACCACTAAACTATGACCATAGACACAGCATACAGCATGTTACCACTAAACTATGACCATAGACACAGCATACAGCATGTTACCACTAAACTATGACCATAGACACAGCATACAGCATGTTACCACTAAACTATGACCATAGAAACAGCATTCAGCATATTTCCACTAAAATATGATTATAGACACAGAATACAAAATGTTTCCACTAAAATATTATTATAGACATAGAATACAGCATGTTACCACTAAAATATTATTATAGACACAGAATACAGCATGTTACCACTAAAATATTATTATAGACACAGAATACAGCATGTTACCACTAAAATATGATTATAGACACAGAATACAGCATGTTACCACTAAACTATGACCATAGAAACAGCATTCAGCATATTTCCACTAAAATATGATTATAGACACAGAATACAGAATGTTTCCACTAAAATATTATTATAGACATAGAATACAGCATGTTACCACTAAAATATTATTATAGACACAGAATACAGCATGTTACCACTAAAATATTATTATAGACACAGAATACAGCATGTTACCACTAAAATATGATTATAGACACAGAATACAGCATGTTACCACTAAAATATGATTATAGACACAGAATACAGCATGTTACCACTAAAAAATTATTATAGACACAGAATACAGCATGTTACCACTAAAATATGATTATAGACACAGAATACTCCATCAACACACTGGTCCTGACACGTCTTTTCTCCATCAACACACTGGTCCTGACACGTCTTTTCTCCATCAACACACTGGTCCTGACACGTCTTTTCTCCATCAACACACTGGTCCTGACACGTCTTCCTCCATCAACACACTGGTCCTGACACGTCTTTTCTCCATCAACACACTGGTCCTGACACGTCTTTCTCCATCAACACACTGGTCCTGACACGTCTTTCTCCATCAACACACTGGTCCTGACACGTCTTACTCCATCAACACACTGGTCCTGACACGTCTTTCTCCATCAACACACTGGTCCTGACACGTCTTACTCCATCAACACACTGGTCCTGACACGTCTTCCTCCATCAACACACTGGTCCTGACACGTCTTTCTCCATCAACACACTGGTCCTGACACGTCTTTCTAACATCAACACACTGGTCCTGACACGTCTTTCTCCATCAACACACTGGTCCTGACACGTCTTTCTCCATCAACACACTGGTCCTGACACGTCTTTCTCCATCAACACACTGGTCCTGTCACGTCTTTCTCCATCAACACACTGGTCCTGTCACGTCTTTCTCCATCAACACACTGGTCCTGACACGTCTTTCTCCATCAACACACTGGTCCTGACACGTCTTTCTAACATCAACACACTGGTCCTGACACGTCTTTTCTCCATCAACACACTGGTCCTGACACGTCTTTTCTCCATCAACACACTGGTCCTGACACGTCTTTCTCCATCAACACACTGGTCCTGACACGTCTTTCTCCATCAACACACTGGTCCTGACACGTCTTTCTCAACTAGGGAGTGTGTTGTTACTGGAGCGCTGCTGGCCTTTTAAGGCTGCACTGCATCGTGTGTGTGTCGTGTGTGTGTGTGTTTGTCGTGTGTGTGTGTGTGTGTGCCGTGTGTGTTTGTCGTGTGTGTGTGTGTTTGTCGTGTGTGTGTGCCGTGTGTGTTTGTCGTGTGTGTGTGTGTGTGTGTGTGCCGTGTGTGTTTGTCGTGTGTGTGTGTTTGTCGTGTGTGTTTGTCGTGTGTGTGTGTGTGCCGTGTGTGTTTGTCGTGTGTGTTTGTCGTGTGTGTGTGTGTTTGTCGTGTGTGTTTGTCTTGTGTGTGTGTGTGCCGTGTGTGTTTGTCGTGTGTGTGTGTCGTGTGTGTGGTTGGTTGTATAGCAGCTCTAGCTGTCTCTGGATTGGGGCCACTATCCCTACGTCCCTCCATCTGGAATCCCCATTAGCTACCACCCCTGGTCCTGTCCTGTCCTGTCCTGGCGCCGGCCTGTCCTTCCTGTCCTGTTTGTCCTGGCCTGCTCTTCTCTGTTGCTCCGGTCCAACCAAGCCTCAACCCCCCCCAGCACCTACCAGGTTTCCTTGGTTGCTCCCCAGAGGCAGGTG